>NC_060188.1:98212197-98369697 GCF_021184085.1 Oncorhynchus gorbuscha
GAGTAGTGTTGTCTGGCACCATCTAGGTTCAGGAGTAGTGTTGTCTGGCACCAACTAGGTTCAGGAGTAGTGTTGGCACCATCTAGGAGTACTGGCACCATCTAGGTTCAGGAGTAGTGTTGTC
The DNA here is from genome assembly GCF_021184085.1 of Oncorhynchus gorbuscha. Taxonomy (NCBI): domain Eukaryota; kingdom Metazoa; phylum Chordata; class Actinopteri; order Salmoniformes; family Salmonidae; genus Oncorhynchus; species Oncorhynchus gorbuscha. The sequence goes on from NC_060188.1 coordinate 98,212,322, forward strand.
TGGCACCCACTAGGAGTTGTTTTCAGGAGTAGGAGTAGTGTTTTCTGTCTAGCACCAACTAGGTTCAGGAGTAGTGTTGTCTGGCACCAACTAGGTTCAGGACCATCTAGGTTTAGTGTGTTGTCTGGCACCAACTAGGTTCAGGAGTAGTGTTGTCTGGCACCAACTAGGTAGTGTTGTCTGGCAGGTTTAGGAGTAGTGTTGTCTGGCACCATCTAGGAGTAGTGTTGTCTGGCACCATCTAGGAGTAGTGTTGTCTGGCACCAACTAGGAGTAGTGTTGTCTGGCACCAACTACGTTCAGGAGTAGTGTTGTCTGGTACCAACTAGGTTCAGGAGTAGTGTTGTCTGGCACCAACTAGGTTCAGGAGTAGTGTTGTCTGGCACCAACTAGGTTCAGGAGTAGTGTTGTCTGGCACCATCTAGGTTCAGGAGTAGTGTTGTCTGGCACCATCTAGGAGTAGTGTTGTCTGGCACCATCTAGGTTTAGGAGTAGTGTTGTCTGGCACCATCTAGGTTTAGGAGTAGTGTTGTCTGACACCAACTACATTCAGGAGTAGTGTTGTCTGGCACCATCTAGGTTTAGGAGTAGTGTTGTCTGGCACCATCTAGGTTCAGGAGTAGTGTAGTTGTCTGCACCACCTAATGGTCCATCATGCAGACTTTGTAAATTAGGCTGTATTAAGGTCATTCTATTGTATGACAATTGTTTTAAAGTCCTCTGTTTTGGGTCCACCAGCCTTCCTAGTTCTAGGACTTACCCTGTACTTCAATGGAGACTGGTTTGGAGAAGGCCATCCTGAAGCTGCTCTTGGGCACACAGCGGTATTGTCCCACGTCTTCCTTGTTGATGTTATCAATTTTCAGAGCCCCATAGTCCAGAATGGTGATCCGATCACTCACCTGTTCAGAGTATTGTTTTTACTTGAATTTATTTATTATAATAGATTTTTTTTAAACATAAAATCCAGCAGCAGTGAAGCCACTCAACTGTCCAAACCACCATCCCCTCCCTGCCCAACCCAACAAAACTACTACAAACCTGATGTGCCAACTACCAATAAAGAGAAAAAAAAATCTTGAAAAATAGACCAGGACAAAGAGACCCGAACAAAGGAAAACAACAAAATAACAATGTAAACCGTCAATGACAATTAAGTTTTCAGACCCTTTACTCGGTACTTCATTGAAACACCTCTGGCAAGGTTACAGCCTTGAATCTTCTTCGGTATGATGTTACAGACTAGGCATACCAGTATTTGGTAAGTTTTTCCAATTCTTCTCGGCAGCTCATCTCAAGCTTTGTCAGGTTGGATGGGGAGTGTCACTGCAAAGCGATTTGCAAGTTTCTCCAGAGATTTTCAATCAGGTTCAAGTCCTGATCGAACATGGGCCACTCAGGGACATTCAATTACTTTTCCCGAAGCCACTCCTGCATTGTCTTGGCTGTGTGCTTAGGGACGTTGTCCTGTGGACCCCAGTCTGAGGTCCTGAATGCTCTGCAGCAGGTTTTCATCAAGGATCACTCTGTACTTTACTCCATTTATCTTTCCCTTGATCCTGACTAGTCTCCCAGTCCCTGCCGCTGATAAACATTCCCACATCATGATGCTGTCACCACCATGCTCCACCGTAGGGATGGTGCCTGGTTTCCTCCAGACGTGACGCTTGGCATTCAGGACAAAGAGTTAAATCTTGGTTTCATTAGACCAGATAATCTTCTTCCTCATAGTCAGAGTACTTTAGGTGCCTTTTGGAAAACTCCAAGTGGGCTGTCATGTGCCTTTTACTGAGGAGTGACTTCCATCTGGACACTCTACCATAAAGGCCTGATTGGTGGAGTGCTGCAGAGATGTTTGTCCTTCTGTAAGGTTCTCCCATCTACACAGAAGAACTCTGGAGCTCTGTCAGAGTGACCATTGGGTTCTTGGTCACCTCCTTGACCAAGTCCATTCTCCCCTGATTGCTCAGTTTGGCCGGGCAGCCAACTTTAAGAAGAGTCTTGGTGGTTCCACAATTCTTCCATTTAAGAATGATGGAGGTCACTGTGTTCTTGGGGACCTTCAATGCTGCCGAAATGTTTTTGTACCCTTCCCCAGATCTGTGTCCCGACACAATCCTGTCGTGTAGCTCTACGGACAATTCATTTGACTTCATGGCTTGGTTATTGCTCTGACAGGCACTGTCAGCTGTGGGACCTAATATAGACAGGTGTTTCCCTTTAAAAATAATATATATTCAATTGAATTTACCACAGGTGGACTCCAATGAAGTTGTAGAAATCTCTCAAGGATGATCAATGGAAACAGGATGCACCTGAGCTCAATTTAGAGTCTCATAGCAAAGGATCTGAATACTTATAAGGTTTTTCTGTTTTTTATCTTTAATTAATTTGCAAACATTTCTAAAAACCTGTTTTTGCTTTGTCATTATGAGGAATTGTGTGCCATCCTACCGATCCTCGACTTCAGCGATGCCATTTACAAAATAGCCTCCAACACTCCACTCAGAGTCTATCGCAGTGCAATCCGTTTCATCACCAAAGCCCCATATACTACCCACCACTGCAACCTGTACGCTCTCGTTGGCTGGCCCTCGCTTCATACTCATCGCCAAACCCACTGGCTCCAGGTCATCTACAAGTCTCTGTTAGGTAATGCCACGTCTTATCTTAGCTCACTGGTCACCATAGCAACACCCACTCGTAGCACACGCTCCAGCAGGAATATCTCTCTAGTCACCATAGCAACACCCACTCGTAGCACACGCTCCAGCAGGTATATCTCTCTAGTCACCATAGCAACACCCACTCGTAGCACACGCTCCAGCAGTATATCTCTCTAGTCACCAAAGCAACACCCACTTCGTAGCACACGCTTCCAGCAGGTATATCTCTAGTCACCATAGCAACACCCACTGGAACGGAACCAGCAGGAATATCTCTCTAGTCACACTAGCAACACCCACTAACTTTAGCATCAGCTGTCAGAGCAGCTCACAGATCCAGCAGGTATATCTCTCTAGTCACCATAGCAACACCCACTGTAGCATACGCTCCAGCAGGAATATCTCTCTAGTCACCATAGCAACACCCACTTAGCCGCAATCCAGCAGGAATATCTCTCTAGTCACCATAGCAACACCCACTATCTCTACGCTCCAGCATTATCTTCTAGTCACCATCAACACCCACTGTTTAATTAGCAGGTATTTTCTAGTCACCATAGCAACACCCACTCATGGCTCCAGCAGGAATATCTCTTTCACCATAGCAACACCCACTCATTTGCACTCGCTCCAGCAGGTATTCTCTAGTCACCATAGCAACACCCACTGTTTGTTTATTCCAGCAGATATATCTCTGTGTCACCATAGCAACTGTGTCACACGCTCCAGCAGGTATATCTCTGGTCACCATTGCAACACCCACTATTTAAATACTTCATTAAATTGAAGGCTTGTGCAGGTACCCTAGTTATCTCTCTAGTCACCATAGCAACACCCACTCGTAGCACACGCTCCAGCAGGTATATCTCTCTAGTCACCATAGCAACACCCACTCGTAGCACACGCTCCAGCAGGTATATCTCTCTAGTCACCATAGCAACACCCACTATAGCAATCCAGCAGGAATATCTCTAGTCACCATAGCAACACCCACTGATCACACGCTCCAGCAGGTATATCTCTTTCCTCACCCCGAAATAATTCCTCCTTTACAGAGTTCTCTGCTGCCAGTTACTGGAAGGAATTGCAAAAATCTCTGAAGCTGGAGACTCATATCTCCCTCACTAACTTTAAGCATCAGCTGTCAGAGCAGCTCACAGATCTCTGCACCTGTACATAGTCCATCTGTAAACAGCACATCTACCTACCTACTTACCTCAATCCCATACTGTATTTATTTATCTTGCTCCTTTGCACCCCAGTATCTCTACTTGCACATTCATCTTCTGCACATCTATCACTCCCGTGTTTAATTAGTATTTTGTCATTACTTCGCCACCATGGTCTATTTATTGCCTTTACCTCCCTTATCCTACCTCATTTGCAATCACTGTATATAGACTTTTTCTATTGTATTATTGACTGTATGTTTGTTTATTCCATGTGATACTCTGTGTGGTTGTCTGTGTCACACTGCTATGTTGTATCTTGGCCAGGTCGCAGTTGGGAATGAGAACTTGTTCTCAACTAACCTACCTATTTAAATAAAATAAAAATCTTCATTAAATTGAAGGCTTGTGTTTCATGGTTACCCTTGGCAGTTATCAGTTCAAGGGGTGGTGTAGTCTGGCACCAACTAGTGGTTTGTCAGAATTGTCATTATTTCATTTCATTATAGTAATAATAATAATAATAATAATATTATATTATTATCTCCATGATCACTTCTTAGTACTCTGGTAGTGTTTTATGCTTTCCTCACTACGAAATATATAAATTATACAGATATGATTAAAAATGAAGAAGTACCTGTATGAAAGCATCATCTTTGATCCAGGAGATCATCTGGTTTGGGGTTTCCTAGCGTCACACAGGGCAACACGGCCTTGGACTCAATCAGTAGCGACATGTTTTTATCTGAGGCTCTGGAAGTAGAACATAGTTGCTGAGGAAACATTGTGGTATCAGAGTATTCTTCTCCCTGATGAAACATTGTGGTATCAGAGTATTCTTCTCTCTGATGAAACATTGTGGTATCAGAGTATTCTTCTCCCTGAGGAAACATTGTGGTATCAGAGTATTCTTCTCCCTGAGGAAACATTGTGGTATCAGAGTATTCTTCTCCCTGAGGAAACATTGTGGTATCAGAGTATTCTTCTCCCTGAGGAAACATTGTGGTATCAGAGTATTCTTCTCCCTGAGGAAACATTGTGGTATCAGAGTATTCTTCTCCCTGAGGAAACATTGTGGTATCAGAGTATTCTTCTCCCTGAGGAAACATTGTGGTATCAGAGTATTCTTCTCCCTGAGGAAACATTGTGGTATCAGAGTATTCTTCTCCCTGATTCTATCGGATGAATCTGCACCACTGGAGGCAGCTCAATTCATTGGCCAAACATCAAGTGTTCAAACCAGCGTGATTGACAAGGACAATCGACATTGAGCATGAAGCTGCTAAACATACTTCAAACTCTTGACTCTGATTCTCAGCTAGGAAAGTGATCCGTTGAAATATCTGAGACTGATTTGGAGGTAGTTGTACACTATTGGCCACGTAGAGCGAACTAGAACAGGGTGTGGAACAGAGTAACACAGGCAGTGTCCCAGATGGTATCCTACTCCCTATGGCCCTGGTTAAAAGTAGTGCACTAAATAGGGGGTAGAGTGCCATTTGGGACGCAGTCCCAGAACACTATGTGGTTCTCTTGGAACACGTGGAACAACCACACATACTTATTTTAAGCTGCAGGGCTCCGCAGCTCTTGGCCGGCTCTCCGATGCCGTTGTTAGCAAAACAGCAGTACTCCCCTTTATCAGACTCTCTGACATTGGGGGGGGGGGGGATCAGCTACATCTGGCCATTCTGATGGTGTAGTGGGAGTCATGGTAACTGTAGAACACAGGAGCTTGGTGCCACCTTCATTGAGGAGGACATGATCGTGTTAATGGCTGGAGTGGAATTAGTGGAATGGTGTCAAATGCATGGTTTCCAGGTGTTTGATTCAATTCCGCTCCGTTCCAGCTGTTATTATGAGCCGTCCTCCCCTCAGCAGCCTCCTCTGCTGTAGAATACATGAATCATAGTTATCACAATAGACTGATATGATGTGTTTGGAAGAGGAAACAGAGACAGAGAGCTGTGAACTCCTGGTGAAATATTTGGCACATCACCCCTCCACTGATTGGATGCATCCCAAACAGCAATTATCATATTTTGATGGCATGCAGCATACAGCAGCTAGGGTTTGTTGTGTTGCAAGCTGATAGGTCAAGAAAGGGGGTGGGCGGGTTCTCACGGGATGGGGTGGTAGTTCCATGTCCACGTGATGTCAGCTGGCGGTCGGGTCTTTCTTCAGGCTGCCCACTCAGGAAAAAGCTTCAAACTGGAACCAGTGCCTACAACCTGGTTCAGGTTATCAGTTAACCTACCAGGGTAGCTACAAACAGCACAGGAATGAAATCAGCAACATGTACTAATCATAGCTTTACTAATGCTGCAGAATTATGCTGTAAAGCAGTAATCAAGTCCATAGGATTTAGTGATCACAATATAGTAGCCATTTCTAGGAAAACCAAAGTTCCAAAGGCTGGGCCTAATATAGTGTATAAGAGGTCATACAATAAGTTTTGTAGTGATTCATGTTGTTGATGTAAAGAATATTTGCTGGTCTGTGCTGCACTTGTCACATTTATAACATTGTTTATTCCAGTTAATAATAAACCCATTAAGAAAATGACTAAAAATTGTTCTCCGTGGATTGATGAAGAACTGAAAAATGTTATGCACCCAGAAAATTACTGTAAAAATGGATAAATCATGTGACTAAACAGAACAAGATGAAACGATATTATGGAACAAAGTAACATTAGAAGAATGATAGTAAAACGCTGAGAGGTTCAGAGGGATGAAGCAAAATCATGGCAAATAAGTCTGGCTGCATAACCAATTGGCAAACCTAATGCAAGTTGAGAAATCATGTGACTAAACAGAACAAGAACAAGATGAAACTATATTATGAAACAAAATTAAATGATTTAAAGAATGCTAGTAAAAAGCTTTGGAGCAAGTTAAATTACATTTTGGGCAAAAAGGCAAACTCAGCTCCAACATTCATTGAATCAGATGGCTCATTCATTACAAAAACCACTGATATTGCCAACTACTTCAGTGATTATTTTCATTGGCAGGATTAGCTAATTTAGGCATGACATGTCAGCAACAAACAGCCAACCAATCAGCCTGTTACCAACCCTTAGTAAACTTTTGGAAAAAAAAATGTTTTACGATAAATTCAACAAAAAGGGCATTCAACATGCACGGCACTTACACAAATGACGGTTGATTGGCTGAGAGAAATTGATGATAAAAAGATTGTGGGAGATGTTTTGTTTGATTTCAATGCATTTTTTTTGCATTATAAATCATAGCCTGCAGCTGGAAAAACATACACTACTGTTCAAAAGTTTGGGGTCACTTTTAAAATGTCCTTGTTTTTGAAAGAAAAGCACATTTTTTGTCCATTAAAATAACATCAAATTGATCAGAAATACAGTGTAGACATTGTTAATGTTGTAGCTGAAAACAACTGATTTTTAATGGAATATCTACATAGGCGTACAGAGGTCCATTATCAGCAACCATCACTCCTGTTTTCCAATGGCATGTTGTGTTTGCTAATCCAAGTTCATCATTTTAAAAAGGCTAATAGATCATGCGAAAACCCTTTTGCAATTATGTTAGCACAGCTGAAAACTGATGTGCTTATTTAAAGAAGCAATTAAACTGGCCTTCTTTAGACTAGTTGAGTGTCTGGAGCATCGGCATTTGTGGGTTCGATTACAGGCTCAAAATGGCCAGAAGCAAAAACTTTCTTCTGAAACTGAAGATCTCATACAACGCTCCCTTCACAGAACAGCACAAACCAGAAGAGAAAGAGGAGTGGGAGGCCCCGGTGCACAACTGAGCAAGAGGACAAGTACATTAGAGTGTCTAGTCTGAGAAACATATGCCTCACAAGTCCCCAACTGGCAGCTTCATTGAATAGTTCCCGCAAAACACCAGTCTCAACGTCAACAGTGAAGAGGTGATTTCGGGATGCTGGTCTTCTAGGCAGAGTTGCAAAGAAAAAGCCCTATCTCGGGACTGGCCAAAAAAAAGAAAATATTAAGATTGGCAAAAGAACACAGACACTGGACAGAGGAACTCTATTCACAGCAGGACAGAGACATATTATTCACAGCAGGACAGAGACATATTATTCACAGCAGGACAGAGATATATTATTCACAGCAGGACAGAGACATATTATTCACAGCAGGACAGAGACATATTATTCACAGCAGGTCAGGACAGAGACATATTATTCACAGCAGGACAGGACAGAGACATATTATTCACAGCAGGACAGAGACATATTATTCACAGCAGGTCAGGACAGAGACATATTATTCACAGCAGGACAGAGACATATTATTCACAGCAGGTCAGGACAGAGACATATTATTCACAGCAGGTCAGGACAGAGACATATTATTCACAGCAGGACAGGACAGAGACATATTATTCACAGCAGGACAGCGACATACTATTCACAGCAGGACAGCGACATACTATTCACAGCAGGACAGCGACATACTATTCACAGCAGGACAGCGACATATTATTCACAGCAGGACAGCGACATATTATTCACAGCAGGACAGCGACGTATTATTCACAGCAGGACAGCGACGTATTATTCACAGCAGGACAGCGACATATTATTCACAGCAGGACAGCGACATATTATTCACAGCAGGACAGCGACATATTATTCACAGCAGGTCAGCGACATATTATTCACAGCAGGTCAGAGACATTATTCACAGCAGGACAGAGACATATTATTCACAGCAGGACAGAGACATATTATTCACAGCAGGACAGAGACATATTATTCACAGCAGGTCAGGACAGAGACATATTATTCACAGCAGGACAGCGACATATTATTCACAGCAGGACAGCGACATATTATTCACAGCAGGACAGCGACATATTATTCACAGCAGGACAGCGATATATTATTCACGGCAGGACAGCGACATATTATTCACGGCAGGACAGCGACATATTATTCACAGCAGGTCAGAGACATTCACAGCAGGACAGAGACATATTATTCACAGCAGGACAGCGACATATTATTCACAGCAGGACAGAGACATATTATTCACAGCAGGTCAGAGACATATTATTCACAGCAGGTCAGGACAGAGACATATTATTCACAGCAGGACAGCGACATATTATTCACAGCAGGACAGAGACATATTATTCACAGCAGGTCAGAGACATTCACAGCAGGACAGAGACATATTATTCACAGCAGGACAGAGACATATTATTCACAGCAGGTCAGAGACATATTATTCACAGCAGAACAGCGACATATTATTCACAGCAGGACAGCGACATATTATTCACAGCAGGACAGCGACATATTATTCACAGCAGGACAGCGACATATTATTCACAGCAGGACAGCGACATATTATTCACAGCAGGTCAGAGACATTATTCACAGCAGGACAGAGACATAATTCACAGCAGGACAGAGACATATTATTCACAGCAGGACAGAGACATATTACTCACATATTACTCACAGCAGGACAGGTCAGAGACATATTATTCACAGCAGGACAGAGACATATTACTCACATATTACTCACAGCAGGACAGGTCAGAGACATATTATTCACAGCAGGACAGAGACATATTACTCACATATTACTCACAGCAGGACAGGTCAGAGACATATTATTCACAGCAGGACAGGTCAGAGACATATTATTCACAGCAGGTCAGGACAGAGACATATTATTCACAGCAGGACAGGACAGAGACATATTATTCACAGCAGGACAGAGACATATTATTCACAGCAGGACAGAGACATATTATTCACAGCAGGACAGAGACATATTATTCACAGCAGGACAGAGACATATTATTCACAGCAGGACAGAGACATATTATTCACAGCAGGACAGAGACATATTATTCACAGCAGGACAGAGACATATTATTCACAGCAGGACAGAGACATATTATTCACAGCAGGACAGAGACATATTATTCACAGCAGGACAGGACAGAGACATATTATTCACAGCAGGACAGGACAGAGACATATTATTCACAGCAGGACAGGACAGAGACATATTATTCACAGCAGGACAGAGACATATTATTCACAGCAGGACAGAGACATATTATTCACATCAGGACAGAGACATATTATTCACAGCAGGACAGAGACATATTATTCACAGCAGGACAGAGACATATTATTCACAGCAGGACAGAGACATATTATTCACAGCAGGACAGAGACATATTATTCACATCAGGACAGAGACATATTATTCACATCAGGACAGAGACATATTATTCACAGCAGGACAGAGACATATTATTCACAGCAGGACAGAGACATATTATTCACAGCAGGACAGAGACATATTATTCACAGCAGGACAGAGACATATTATTCACAGCAGGACAGAGACATATTATTCACAGCAGGACAGGACAGAGACATATTATTCACAGCAGGACAGGACAGAGACATATTATTCACAGCAGGACAGGACAGAGACATATTATTCACAGCAGGACAGAGACATATTATTCACAGCAGGACAGGACAGAGACATATTATTCACAGCAGGACAGAGACATATTATTCACAGCAGGACAGAGACAGAGACATATTATTCACAGCAGGACAGGACAGAGACATATTATTCACAGCAGGACAGAGACATATTATTCACAGCAGGACAGGACAGAGACATATTATTCACAGCAGGACAGAGACATATTATTCACAGCAGGACAGGACAGAGACATATTATTCACAGCAGGACAGGACAGAGACATATTATTCACAGCAGGACAGAGACATATTATTCACAGCAGGTCAGAGACATATTATTCACAGCAGGACAGAGACATATATTTTAGAGTGGAGTCCGTGTATCATAATGCAGAAACCTCCATGTCCAGACTCTCTAAATATGTCTCAAGGCCTCTATGGATTCAGCAGTCAGAAGTACAGAGAAGCTTCCCCCTAACCGAGGTAATATATTCATGTTTACATGACTTCTCATGTTACATTATCATCTTCATCACTTTAGACACATTTATTCATAGTTACACTCTCTGATAATTATGTAGTATCAGTCTGTAGATTGTAATAATTGATATTTTGTGTGTACACAGTTATAACATTGCACCTCCTACACAGTCTTAACATTAAGCGTCCTTGGCTGTTGTAACATCACACTTGATCTCCTACATTCAGATACATGTTGGCTGCTGTTACCATAAACACACGGTAGCTACAATAAGGTAGCCAAGGTAGCCAGGATAAGGTAGCCAGGATAAGGTAGCCAGGGTAAGGTAGCCAGGGTAAGGTAGCCAGGATAAGGTAGCCAGGATAAGGTAGCCAGGATAAGGTAGCCAGGATAAGGTAACTATGATATGAACCTGCCAGAGGAAGCAGAGCTAGCAGCCAGGGGGACTGGGTAAGGTAGCCAGGATAAGGTAACTATGATATGAACCTGCCAGAGGAAGCAGAGCTAGCAGCCAGGGGGACTGGGTAAGGTAGCCAGGATAAGGTAACTATGATATGAACCTGCCAGAGGAAGCAGAGCTAGCAGCCAGGGGGACTGGGTAAGGTAGCCAGGATAAGGTAACTATGATATGAACCTGCCAGAGGAAGCAGAGCTAGCAGCCAGGGGGACTGGGTAAGGTAGCCAGGATAAGGTAACTATGATATGAACCTGCCAGAGGAAGCAGAGCTAGCAGCCAGGGGGACTGGGTAAGGTAGCCAGGATAAGGTAACTATGATATGAACCTGCCAGAGGAAGCAGAGCTAGCGGGCAGGGGGACTGGGTAAGGTAGCCAGGATAAGGTAGCCAGGATAAGGTAACTATGATATGAACCTGCCAGAGGAAGCAGAGCTAGCAGCCAGGGGGACTGGGTAAGGTAGCCAGGATAAGGTAACTATGATATGAACCTGCCAGAGGAAGCAGAGCTAGCAGCCAGGGGGACTGGGTAAGGTAGCCAGGATAAGGTAACTATGATATGAACCTGCCAGAGGAAGCAGAGCTAGCAGCCAGGGGGACTGGGTAAGGTAGCCAGGATAAGGTAACTATGATATGAACCTGCCAGAGGAAGCAGAGCTAGCAGCCAGGGGGACTGGGTAAGGTAGCCAGGATAAGGTAACTGTGATATGAACCTGCCAGAGGAAGCAGAGCTAGCGGGCAGGGGGACTGGGTAAGGTAGCCAGGATAAGGTAGCCAGGATAAGGTAACTATGATATGAACCTGCCAGAGGAAGCAGAGCTAGCAGCCAGGGGGACTGGGTAAGGTAGCCAGGTTAAGGTAACTATGATATGAACCTGCCAGAGGAAGCAGAGCTAGCGGCCAGGGGGACTGGGTAAGGTAGCCAGGATAAGGTAACTATGATATGAACCTGCCAGAGGAAGCAGAGCTAGCAGCCAGGGGGACTGGATAAGGTAGCCAGGGTAAGGTAGCCAGGATAAGGTAGCCAGGATAAGGTAACTATGATATGAACCTGCCAGAGGAAGCAGAGCTAGCAGCCAGGGGGACTGGGTAAGGTAGCCAGGGTAAGGTAGCCAGGATAAGGTAGCCAGGATAAGGTAACTATGATATGAACCTGCCAGAGGAAGCAGAGCTAGCGGCCAGGGGGACTGGGTAAGGTAGCCAGGATAAGGTAACTATGATATGAACCTGCCAGAGGAAGCAGAGCTAGCGGCCAGGGGGACTGGTTAAGGTAGCCAGGATAAGTTAACTATGATATGAACCTGCCTGAGGAAGCAGAGCTAGCGGCCAGGGGGACTGGGTAAGGTAGCCAGGATAAGGTAGCCAGGATAAGGTAACTATGATATGAACCTGCCAGAGGAAGCAGAGCTAGCAGCCAGGGGGACTGGGTAAGGTAGCCAGGATAAGGTAGCCAGGATAAGGTAACTATGATATGAACCTGCCAGAGGAAGCAGAGCTAGCGGCCAGGGGGACTGGGTAAGGTAGCCAGGATAAGGTAGCCAGGATAAGGTAACTATGATATGAACCTGCCAGAGGAAGCAGAGCTAGCGGCCAGGGGGACTGGGTAAGGTAGCCAGGATAAGGTAACTATGATATGAACCTGCCAGAGGAAGCAGAGCTAGCAGCCAGGGGGACTGGATAAGGTAGCCAGGGTAAGGCAGCCAGGATAAGGTAGCCAGGATAAGGTAACTATGATATGAACCTGCCAGAGGAAGCAGAGCTAGCAGCCAGGGGGACTGGGTAAGGTAGCCAGGGTAAGGTAGCCAGGATAAGGTAGCCAGGATAAGGTAACTATGATATGAACCTGCCAGAGGAAGCAGAGCTAGCGGCCAGGGGGACTGGGTAAGGTAGCCAGGATAAGGTAACTATGATATGAACCTGCCAGAGGAAGCAGAGCTAGCGGCCAGGGGGACTGGGTAAGGTAGCCAGGATAAGGTAACTATGATATGAACCTGCCTGAGGAAGCAGAGCTAGCGGCCAGGGGGACTGGGTAAGGTAGCCAGGATAAGGTAGCCAGGATAAGGTAACTATGATATGAACCTGCCAGAGGAAGCAGAGCTAGCAGCCAGGGGGACTGGGTAAGGTAGCCAGGATAAGGTAGCCAGGATAAGGTAACTATGATATGAACCTGCCAGAGGAAGCAGAGCTAGCGGCCAGGGGGACTGGGGGGTTACTTTGAGCCACAAAAAAAAAAAACAGACTGTTGAGAAAACGTATCAATTTAAAGTGTACAGAATTAAGAATGAAAACATTTAAATGTGTCAATGTGTTAAACAAGTCTGACATCAGATCTTCAACCATAAACCTAATATTAGATAAAGGGAACCGGAGTGAACAAATAGCACAACAATTACATACTTAGTTCATTTATTTCCGAATCAAAGTTATGCAACACCCAATGCCCCTGGGTGAAAAAGTAATTGCCCCCTTGCACTCAATACCTCCTCATGTGTTTTACACACACTGTATAAAGACTTTCTTTGTTTCTACTGTGTCATTGACTTGTTTATTGTGTTATTGGCTTGTTTATTGTTTATTCCATGTTATTCTATGTGTAACTCTGTGTTGTTGTCTGTGTCACACTGCTTTGCTTTATCTTGGCCAGGTCGCAATTGTAAATGAGAACTGGCCGACTGGCCGACCTGGTTTAATAAAGGGTTAGAGTTATATATATATAAATACCTGGTTAAATAAAGGGTTAGAGTTATATATATAAATACCTGGTTAAATAAAGGGTTAGAGTTCTATATATAAATACCTGGTTAAATAAAGGGTTAGAGTTCTATATATAAATACCTGGTTAAATAAAGGGTTAGAGTTATATATATATATATACACCTGGTTAAATAAAGGGTTAGAGTTATATATATATATATATATATATATACCTGGTTAAATAAAGGGTTAGAGTTATATATATAAATACCTGGTTATACCTTCCGTCTTCAAGAGAGCGAGAGTTGCACCCCTTCTGAAAAAACCTACACTCGATCCCTCCGATGTCAACAATTACAGACCAGTATCCCTTCTTTCTTTTCTCTCCAAAACTCTTGAACGTGTCATCCTTGGCCAGCTCTCCCGCTATCTCTCTCTGAATGACCTTCTTGATCCAAATCAGTCAGGTTTCAAGACTAGTCATTCAACTGAGACTGCTCTCCTCTGTATCACGGAGACGCTCCGCACTGCTAAAGCTAACTCTCTCTCCTCTGCTCTCATCCTTCTAGATCTATCGGCTGCCTTCGACACTGTGAACCATCAGATCCTCCTCTCCACCCTCTCCGAGTTGGGCATCTCCGGCGCGGCCCACGCTTGGATTGCGTCCTACCTGACAGGTCGCTCCTACCAGGTGGCGTGGCGAGAATCTGTCTCTTCACCACGCGCTCTCACCACAGGTGTCCCCCAGGGCTCTGTTCTAGGCCCTCTCCTATTCTCGCTATACACCAAGTCACTTGGCTCTGTCATAACCTCACATGGTCTCTCCTATCATTGCTATGCAGACGACACACAACTAATCTTCTCCTTTCCCCCTTCTGATGACCAGGTGGCGAATCGCATCTCTGCATGTCTGGCAGACATATCAGTGTGGATGACGGATCACCACCTCAAGCTGAACCTCGGCAAGACGGAGCTGCTCTTCCTCCCGGGGAAGGACTGCCCGTTCCATGATCTCGCCATCACGGTTGACAACTCCATTGTGTCCTCCTCCCAGAGCGCTAAGAACCTTGGCGTGATCCTGGACAACACCCTGTCGTTCTCAACCAACATCAAGGTGGTGGCCCGTTCCTGTAGGTTCATGCTCTACAACATCCGCAGAGTACGACCCTGCCTCACACAGGAAGCGGCGCAGGTCCTAATCCAGGCACTTGTCATCTCCCGTCTGGATTACTGCAACTCGCTGTTGGCTGGGCTCCCTGCCTGTGCCATTAAACCCCTTCAACTCATCCAGAACGCCGCAGCCCGTCTGGTGTTCAACCTTCCCAAGTTCTCTCACGTCACCCCGCTCCTCCGTTCTCTCCACTGGCTTCCAGTTGAAGCTCGCATCCGCTACAAGACCATGGTGCTTGCCTACGGAGCTGTGAGGGGAACGGCACCTCAGTACCTCCAGGCTCTGATCAGGCCCTACACCCAAACAAGGGCACTGCGTTCATCCACCTCTGGCCTGCTCGCCTCCCTACCACTGAGGAAGTACAGTTCCCGCTCAGCCCAGTCAAAACTGTTCGCTGCTCTGGCCCCCCCAATGGTGGAACAAACTCCCTCACGACGCCAGGACAGCGGAGTCAATCACCACCTTCCGGAGACACCTGAAACCCCACCTCTTTAAGGAATACCTAGGATAGGATAAGTATTCCCTCTCACCCCCCCCTTTAAGATTTAGATGCACTATTGTAAAGTGACTGTTCCACTGGATGTCATAAGGTGAATGCACCAATTTGTAAGTCGCTCTGGATAAGAGCGTCTGCAGTTCAGCTTATTGATACACACATACATTGAGGTAGGGGATCAATACCACCAGGAAGTGATCACCTGTATAGGCATCACCTGTATAGGGATCACCTGTATAAAAGCAGCGAGCCCTTTAGGTGGGGCGCAGAACTTACTCTGAAACATGCGTGCTGTGTATTCCTTGTCAACTTCTGTCTGCAATTATTTTATGCAAAGGTTTGATTGATTTACATAAAGATCATATTGTCTGACTACTGATTTCACCAACGAGCCAAAAGGAAGCCCGACACCTTCTGTTAAATGCACTTCATATCAGTGTAAATGAAGGAGGATTTCTACCGCTGTGTACATAAACACATAAACGTTGATTTTACAGGTATAATACAGTTTTCCATGGCGGGTTATGGAGACCAACCTCCCGATCAGCACCAGGAACAGGACCGGTAGCAGTGGAATGCGTTCGATCAGATTCATTCTGATTCCGAGCTCTGATTCGTCCAGTATTCACTGTCCCATGTCATCGGCTGGTTGGTGTGTGTCTGTTGTTCAGGCTGCTGTTTCTTTCCTGTCTGGTGTTAGCAGGCTGTAATAGTGCCTGTGTGTAGCTGGTGTAGAAAAGTCAAAACGCAGGACAGCAGTAAATAATGTAATTTACACAATAAAATCGAGCCCACGATAACGGACCGTATTACAAAAAACATTCACTCAAACAAACAAACATAGGGGAACAGAGGGTTAAATAATGAACAAGTAATTGGGGGAATGAAACCAGATGTGTAAGACAAGACAAAACAAATGGAAAATGGAAAGTGGATCGGCGATGGCTAGAAGGACGGTGACGTCGACCGCCGAACGCCGCCCGAACAAGGAGAGGAACCGACTTCGGTGGAAGTCGTGACACAGGCCTGGTCTCTGTCCCTGCCATGCTAGCTGACAGCTCTCCTCTGCGTTAGTTAAAGGGGTCTGGTCTGTGAGGAGAAAGGACAGTAGCAGCTGCTGAGTAGACTCATAGGCTGCCTCGCTAAATACACCCTATATATCCTATGGGCCCTGGTCAAAAGTAGTGCACTATAATGGGAATAGGGTACCATTCCCCATAGGGCCCTGTCTAAAGTAGTGCACTATAATGGGAATAGGGTACCATTCCCCATAGGGCCCTTGTCTAAAGTAGTGCACTATACACTCAGGAACATGAACACACACACACACACACACACACACACACACACACAGCCCCTCTATATTAATGTGACTCGAGCCTGTCCAGGCAGCCTTCGTGTGTGTGTGTGTGTGTGTGTGTGTGTGTGTGTGTGTGTGTGTGTGTGTGTGTGTGTGTGTGTGTGTGTGTGTGTGTGTGTGTGTGTGTGTGTGTGTGTGTGTGTGTGTGTGTGTGTGTGTGTGTGTGTGTGTGTGTGTGTGTGTGTGTGTGTGTGTGTGTGTGTGTGTGTGTGTGTGTGTGTGTGTGTGTGTGTGTGTGTGTGTGTGTGTGTGTGTGTGTGTGTGTGTGTGTGTGTGTGTGTGTGTGTGTGTGTGTGTGTGTGTGTGTGTGTGTGTGTTGCCGCCCGGCCTGCTATGATTTATTGGGAGGGACATTTCAGAAAGCCTGTTGTCTGCTCCTCATTCACACAGCCTTCTAGGGGTATTGTGCTGTCATGAGTTTTGGTTTATGTGCGTGTGAATGTATAAAAAGGTGATTCAATTCACTGTCAAATTCACAAAAAAAAATATACAATACAATATTGCAACGTACAATGTGTTCAGTTCACTACCAGCCTTTAAAGTTTAACATAGAACACGAGGAGTATAATATCTAATAATAGGATTATTATTGCCGACAGATTAGTGAACTCTTTCTCGCAGTACAGTAGGGAGCTGTCTATATTCCTTCAACCATTACCAGGCTGAAACAACATGCCAGTCTGGCAATAGTTAAACCCTCCCCACAACCGAGACACTTCCTGTGTGTGTTGACTGAGGCATGCACTCACTTTAACATGTCAACATCACTGTACTGCCCTTGTGTGGCTGATTAGAAATCTACACACTGCACTGAGAATAGATTTAAAAGCTCTTCATTAGTTTTGCTGGAGACTTGCATTAGAGCACCTCAGCACCCTCTTCGGACCGACTAGAAAGGACAATACACAGCCCTATTAACTTTTCACTGCTCTCCAGTGTTGTAGAGGGTAACTACACCCTGCACTGCCCTCTAGTGTTATAGAGGGTAACTAGACCCTGCACTGCCCTGTAGTGTTAGAGGGTAACTAGACCCTGCACTGCCCTCTAGTGTTATAGAAGGTAACTACACCCTGCACTGTCCTCTAGTGTTATAGAGGGTAACTAGAACCTGCACTGTCCTCTAGTGTTATAGAAGGTAACTAGACCCTGCACTGCCCTCCAGTGCAATACTATGAAGGGACTCATACTGAGAGGACTGATTTGCCGGTGGCTCTGAAGGAACTGTTATAGACTCCTGTCACTGAGTTGTTGGCCCAGCTGCCACTGTATGTGTGGGGACATTTCTGTTGACAGACTATAAAACGCCTAGATCCAGTTAGAACATAGGCTCCTTTTCTCCATTTCAAAGATGAATTACGCCCCATTCCTACCTCCAGCCCTCAGCTAACTCCATTCCCACCTCTCAGCCCTCAGCCCAGAGGTGGGCAAACTTTTTGACTCGCGGGCCACAATGGGTTCTAAAATTTGACAGAGGGGCCGGGCCAGGAGCATTTGGAGGGAGTGTTTGGGCCGGATATACTAAAGCATTAAATGTAGTGTGTGCAAACCTCATAGCACAGTAAGAACACTACAACCCAATTTATTAACTGTCTTTCAAATGTGAAAAATAGCCCTTATCAGTTAATAAATTTGTCTCAAGGAATATGCAAGATATGGCATTTACATACTATTTCGCAGATACTGGGAGGAGGAAATGTAAATAGATTAAAATAACATACGCACTGTGATTTATCAAGATTGCGTCTGTTTTTAATAAGTTTCAATCGAAGGTGCAAAGTTAAAGAAATCAACATTTATTGAAAAATGGAATCACTTTCAACATTCAAAACATATTATTACACAACAAAATACTCAAGCTCAATAATATCTACTTGTGTTAAACTCCGCAAAATCATGGATGGATTGTCCTGACCGCGCGCTCTACTCGCCTTCACGCGCAAACAGTACACGTGTATCGTTGCCAAGCACACAGACATAGGCTGTATTAAATATCCTACCTGCAGCTGAAAATTTAAATTTAAATTAAGAGCGATGTGCGGCATGTTAATTAAGCTACTGTACCGCTGCTGTGCGTTCTTGTGTCGACTGCTTGCTAGCATAGTTTGCATGCTTCGTGGCAAAGTGACGGCTGATATTGTACTCTTTGAAAACCGCAACAGCTTCTTGGCATATCAGACATACAGCCGTTGATCGGACTTCAGTGAAGAAGTATTTTGTTGTCCACTCCTTATTAAACACTCGGCATTCGCTGTCCACTTTCCTTCTCTTTGGTCCGCTCATTTTCACAGAAGGGCTTAATGGTGACGTGAAACGAAGTGAAAATTAAAGTGAAATAAAGAGAAATACGCGCCACTCCAACAACGGTCAATGTGTTTTGAGTGCGCCATCTATTGGGGAAACGTGGGCATTGCAGGGAAAGGGGAAAAAAGGAGGTTTTTACTATAATTTGGACAAGTTCGGCGGGCCGGATTAAAAAGCCTAACGGGCCGTATGTGGCCCGCGGGCCGTAGTTTGCCCATGTCTGCCTCAGCCCCAGCTAACTCCATTCCCACCTCCAGCCCTAAGCCCTCAGCCCCAGCTAACTCCATTTCCACCTCCACCCCTCAGCCCTCAGCCCCAGCTAACTCCATTTCCACCCCTCAGCCCTCAGCCCCAGCTAACTCCATTTCCACCCCTCAGCCCTCAGCCCCAGCTAACTCCATTTCCACCCCTCAGCCCTCAGCCCCAGCTAACTCCGTTTCCACCCCTCAGCCCTCAGCCCCAGCTAACTCCATTCTCACCTCCAGCCCTCAGCCCCAGCCCAGGCCACAGCTAATTCCAGCCATCCCCAGCCCCAGCCAGCCCCAGTCAACTCCATTCCCACCTCCAGCCCTCAGCCCTCACTGACTCCATTCCCACCTCTCAGCCCTCAGCCCCAGCTAACTCCATTTCCACCCCTCAGCCCCAGCTAACTCCATTTCCACCCCTCAGCCCCAGCTAACTCCATTCCCACCTCTCAGCCCTCAGCCCCAGCTAACTCCATTTCCACCCCTCAGCCCTCACTGACTCCATTCCCACCTCTCAGCCCTCAGCCCTCACTGACTCCATTCCCACCCCTCAGCCCCAGCTAACTCCATTCCCACCTCTCAGCCCCAGCTAACTCCATTCCCACCTCTCAGCCCCAGCTAACTCCATTCCCACCTCTCAGCCCCAGCTAACTCCATTCCCACCTCTCACCCCTCAGCCCCAGCTAACTCCATTCCCACCTCTCAGCCCCAGCTAACTCCATTCCCACCTCTCAGCCCCAGCTAACTCCATTCCCACCCCTCAGCCCCAGCTAACTCCATTCCCACCCCTCAGCCCCAGCTAACTCCATTCCCACCTCTCAGCCCCAGCTAACTCCATTCCCACCTCTCAGCCCCAGCTAACTCTATTTCCACCCCTCAGCCCCAGCTAACTCCATTTCCACCCCTCAGCCCCAGCTAACTCCATTTCCACCCCTCAGCCCCAGCCCAAGCCCCAGCTAACTCCAGCCATCACCAGCAGGCCCCAGTCAACTCCATCCACAGCTATCCCAGCCAAAGCCAACTCCAGCTATCCCAACCATCCCCAGCCATCCACAACCCCAGTCTTCCCCAGCACAAGCCATCCACAGCCCCAGCCAACCCCCAGCTATCCCCAAAACCAGCCAACCCAAGCCCAAGCCAACACAAGCCCCTCCCCAGTCATCCATCCCCAACAATTCCCCTACAACCCCAGCCACCCCAAGCCAACTCCAGCCAGACATCCCGAGCCAACTCCAGCCACAGCCACCCCAAGCCAACTCCCGCCCAAGCCATCCACATCCCCAGTCCGAGCCATCCCAAGCCATCCCCCAGCTATCCCCTTCCCCAGCCAACTCCAGCCATCCCTCCCCAGCAATCCCCAGCCATACCCAGCCAACTCCAGCCCCAGCCATCCCAAGACAAAGCAAGCCCCCACCATTTATCCACAGCCCCAGCCATACCCAGCCATCCCCGGCCCCAGATATCCCCAGCCAACTCCAGCATTTCCAGCCTGGCCAACTCCAGCCATCCATCCCCAAGCCACAGGAAACTCCAGCCCCAGCCAACTCCAACCATCCACAACCATTCCCAGCCATCCCCAGCCATCCATCCACAGCCATCCCCAGCTCTATCCCCAACCATCCCCAGCCAACTCCAGCCATCTACAGCCATCCCCAGCCTACCCCAGCCAACCCCATCAAGACCCAGCCATACCTCAGACCAAGCCAGACCCAGCCCCAGTCACCTATCCACAGCCCAAGCCATCCACATCCAGCCACAGCCAACCAAAACCAACTTCCAGCCCCAGCCATCCACATCCCCAGTCCCAGCCATTCCCAGCCATCCCCTTCCTCAGCCAACTCTAGCCCCAGCCACCCCCCAGCCAAATCTGGCCAGCCCCAGCCTACACTAGCCAGCCCCAGCCTACCCCAGCCATCCCCATCAAGACACAGCCATCCCCAGACCAAGCCAGCCCCCCAACTCCATCCCCAGCCAACTCCAGCCATCTACAACCAGCCCAGCCACCTCCAGAAAACACCATCCCGAGCCATCCACAGCCCACCCCAACCATTCCCCAGCCCCAGCCATCCCCCAGCCAACTCTAGCCATCTCCAGCCCCAGCTTACCCCAGCCATCCCCAGACCAAGCCAGCCCCCCAACTCCATCCCCAGCCAACTCCAGCCATCCACAGCCAGCCCCAGCCACCTCCAGCAAACACCATCCCGAGGCATCCACAGCCCACCCTAGCCATTCACATCCAGCCACAGCCAACCAAAACTAACTCCAGCCCCAGCCATCCACATCCCCAGTCCCAGCCATTCCCAGCCATCCCCTTCCTCAGCCAACTCTAACCCCAGCCACCCCCCAGCCAACTCTGGCCAGCCCCAGCCTACACTAGCCAGCCCCAGCCTACCCCAGCCATCCCCATCAAGACCCAGCCATCCCCAGACCAAGCCAGCCCCCCAACTCCATCCCCAGCCAACTCCAGCCATCTACAACCAGCCCCAGCCACCTCCAGAAAACACCATCCTGAGCCATCCACAGCCCACCCCAACCATTCCCCAGCCAACTCTAGCCATCTCCAGCCCCAGCTTACCCCAGCCACCCCAATCAAGACCCAGACATCCCCAGAACATGCCAGCCCCAGCCAATTCCAGCCCCCCAACTCCATCCCCAGCCAACCCCAGCCATCCACCAGCCCCAGCCATCCACAGCCCCAGCCATTTCCAGCCATCCTCTGTCCTAGCCAATACAGGCACCGCGCAAATAACCTGGGCCAATACAGGCACCGCACAAATAACCTGGGCCAATACAGGCACCGCGCAAATAACCTGGGCCAATACAGGCACCGCACAAATAACCTGGGCCAATACAGGCACCGCGCAAATAACCTGGGCCAATACAGGCACCATTTAAATAACCTGGACCAATACAGGCACCACGCAAATAACCTGGGCCAATACAGGCACCACTTAAATAACCTGGGCCAATACAGGCACCACGCAAATAACCTGGGCCAATACAGGCACCACTTAAATAACCTGGGACAATACAGGCACCACTTAAATAACCTGGGCCAATACAGGCACCACTTAAATAACCTGGGCCAATACAGGGACCACGCAAATAACCTGGGCCAATACAGGGACCACGCAAATAACCTGGGCCAATACAGGCACCACTTAAATAACCTGGGCCAATACAGGCACCACGCAAATAACCTGGGCCAATACAGGCACCACTTAAATAACCTGGGCCAATACAGGCACCACTTAAATAACCTGGGCCAATACAGGCACCACTTAAATAACCTGGGCCAATACAGGGACCACTTAAATAACCTGGGCCAATACAGGGACCACTTAAATAACCTGGGCCAATACAGGGACCACTTAAATAACCTGGGCCAATACAGGCACCACTTAAATAACCTGGGCCAATACAGGGACCACTTAAATAACCTGGGCCAATACAGGCACCACTTAAATAACCTGGGCCAATACAGGCACCACTTAAATAACCTGGACCAATACAGGGACCACTTAAATAACCTGGGCCAATACAGGGACCACTTAAATAACCTGGGCCAATACAGGCACCACTTAAATAACCTGGGCCAATACAGGCACCACTTAAATAACCTGGACCAATACAGGGACCACTTAAATAACCTGGGCCAATACAGGGACCACTTAAATAACCTGGGCCAATACAGGCACCACTTAAATAACCTGGGCCAATACAGGGACCACTTAAATAACCTGGGCCAATACAGGCACCACTTAAATAACCTGGGCCAATACAGGCACCACTTAAATAACCTGGACCAATACAGGGACCACTTAAATAACCTGGGCCAATACAGGGACCACTTAAATAACCTGGGCCAATACAGGGACCACTTAAATAACCTGGGCCAATACAGGCACCACTTAAATAACCTGGACCAATACAGGGACCACTTAAATAACCTGGGCCAATACAGGGACCACTTAAATAACCTGGGCCAATACAGGGACCACTTAAATAACCTGGACCAATACAGGGACCACTTAAATAACCTGGGCCAATACAGGGACAACTTAATTAACCTGGGCCAATACAGGCACCACTTAAATAACCTGGGCCAATACAGGGACCACTTAAATAACCTGGGCCAATACAGGGACCACTTAAATAACCTGGGCCAATACAGGGACCACTTAAATAACCTGGGCCAATACAGGGACCACTTAAATAACCTGGACCAATACAGGGACCACTTAAATAACCTGGGCCAATACAGGGACCACTTAAATAACCTGGGCCAATACAGGGACCACTTAAATAACCTGGGCCAATACAGGGACCACTTAAATAACCTGGGCCAATACAGGCACCACTTAAATAACCTGGGCCAATACAGGGACCACTTAAATAACCTGGGCCAATACAGGGACCATTTAAATAACCTGGACCAATACAGGGACCACTTAAATAACCTGGGCCAATACAGGCACCACTTAAATAACCTGGGCCAATACAGGCACCACTTAAATAACCTGGGCCAATACAGGCACCACTTAAATAACCTGGGCCAATACAGGCACCACTTAAATAACCTGGGCCAATACAGGGACCATTTAAATAACCTGGGCCAATACAGGCACCACTTAAATAACCTGGGCCAATACAGGGACCACTTAAATAACCTGGGCCAATACAGGCACCACTTAAATAACCTGGGCCAATACAGGCACCACTTAAATAACCTGGGCCAATACAGGAACCACTTAAATAACCTGGGCCAATACAGGGACCACTTAAATAACCTGGGCCAATACAGGCACCACTTAAATAACCTGGGCACCAAAATAACCTGGCAATACAGGGACACTTAAATAACCTGGACCAATACAGGGACCACTTAAATAACCTGGGCCAATACAGGGACCACTTAAATAACCTGGGCCAATACAGGCACCACTTAAATAACCTGGGCCAATACAGGGACCACTTAAATAACCTGGGCCAATACAGGGACCACTTAAATAACCTGGGCCAATACAGGCACCACTTAAATAACCTGGGCCAATACAGGCACCACTTAAATAACCTGGGCCAATACAGGGACCACTTAAATAACCTGGGCCAATACAGGGACCACTTAAATAACCTGGGCCAATACAGGGACCACTTAAATAACCTGGGCCAATACAGGCACCACTTAAATAACCTGGGCCAATACAGGGACCACTTAAATAACCTGGGCCAATACAGGCACCACTTAAATAACCTGGGCCAATACAGGGACCACTTAAATAACCTGGGCCAATACAGGCACCACTTAAATAACCTGGGCCAATACAGGGACCACTTAAATAACCTGGGCCAATACAGGGACCACTTAAATAACCTGGGCCAATACAGGGACCACTTAAATAACCTGGGCCAATACAGGGACCACTTAAATAACCTGGGCCAATACAGGGACCACTTAAATAACCTGGGCCAATACAGGGACCACGCAAAGAAATATGGGATGAAAGATTTTTTTTAACCAACAGGCAGTTTAGGTTTCATGTTGTGTGACTTTGCCTGTGAGATACTGAAGACAAAATGAATGGAATCATTTTTTTCATTAATTTATTTTCAGCTATTTAGTAATGGACATGACAAAGTGGTTCTCAGAGACAATGCCTGTGAACAACATGTCAACATGGTTGTGAATTTATTTTGGACTAAATGGATAATTACTTGATGATTTTGTTTAAATGCCCTGACGAGGACATTTCACAGTAAATGCTGTACGGTCAATGCAGGCGTTGGATTGACCATGCAACGCCTTTAAGAAAAGTATGAGTTCTCTGTGGATATTTGTTTTTATTAGTCATTTTCCAGCTTCACACAACCACTCATATTGTTCCCTGTTTGAAGTTGATAAGAGAGCAGCTTCACTCCTGAGTCTCCTGGGCGACTGAAGCTCAACACGTTGAATGGAAATCAAATCAATAAAAAGCATTCTGATCATATAAGTCTGATCTTTCATCATCAACATTCTAAATGCAGTCAGTGAGTTAGAACCATTCTGTCACGCCCTGACCAGAGAGAGTTTTTATTCTCTTATGTTGGTTAGGTCGGGTGTGACGAGGGTGGGTCATCTAGGTGATTAATGGTTTACGTCCTATCGTTCTCCACAGCTTAACTCTGACCCATCACTAAGTCCTGTCTTTCCCCACAGCTTAGCTCTGACCCGTCACTAAGGCCCGTCACTCCCCACAGCTTAGCTCTGCCCCATCACTAAGTCCTGTCTTTCCCCACAGCTTAGCTCTGACCCGTCACCAAGGCCCGTCACTCCCCACAGCTTAGCTCTGCCCCATCACTAAGTCCTGTCTTTCCCCACAGCTTAGCTCTGACCCGTCACTAAGGCCCGTCACTCCCCACAGCTTAGCTCTGACGCGTCACTAAGTCCTGTCTTTCCCCACAGCTTAGCTCTGACCCATCACTAAGTCTTGTCTTTCTCCACAGCTTAGCTCTGACCCATCACTAAGTCCTGTCTTTCCCCACAGCTTAGCTCTGACCCATCACTAAGTCCTGTCTTTCCCCACATCTTAGCTCTGACCCATCACTAAGTCCTGTCTTTCCCCACAGCTTAGCTCTGACCCATCACTAAGTCTTGTCTTTCCCCACAGCTTAGCTCTGACCCGTCACTAAGTCCTGTCTTTCTCCACAGCTTAGCTCTGACCCGTCACTCCCCACAGCTTAGCTTTGACCCATCACTCGCCACAGCTTAGCTTTGACCCATCACTCTCCACAGCTTAGCTCTGACCCGTCACTCCCCACAGCTTAGCTTTGACCCATCACTCGCCACAGCTTAGCTCTGACCCATCACTCTCCACAGCTTAGCTCTGACCCATCACTAAGTCCTGTCTTTCTCCACAGTTTAGCTCTGACCCGTCACTCCCCACAGCTTAGCTTTGACCCATCACTCGCCACAGCTTAGCTCTGACCCATCACTCTCCACAGCTTAGCTCTGACCCATCACTCTCCACAGCTTAGCTCTGACCCGTCACTAAGTCCCGTCTTTCCCCGCAGCTTAGCTCTGACCCATCACTCTCCACAGCTTAGCTCTGACCCATCACTCTCCACAGCTTAAATCTGACCCATCACACTCCACAGCTTAGCTCTGACCCATCACACTCCACAGCTTAGCTCTGACCCATCACACTCCACAGCTTAGCTCTGACCCATCACTCTCCACAGCTTAGCTCTGACCCATCACTCTCCACAGCTTAGCTCTGACCCATCACACTCCACAGCTTAGCTCTGACCCATCACTCTCCACAGCTTAGCTCTGACCCATCACTCTCCACAGCTTAGCTCTGACCCATCACTCTCCACAGCTTAGCTCTGACCCATCACTAAGTCCTGTCTTTCCCCACAGTTCAGCTCTGACCCATCACTAAGTCCTGTCTTTCCCCACAGATTAGCTCTTACCCATCACTAAGTCCTGGCTTATAATTTGAACAGTTTATCCTTACTCTTTCATCCTTTTTTTGAAAGGCACTTTAAATCTAGTTTTAATATAATTATGTAAATGAGTTATTCTAATAAATTTAATCTACAATGTAAAACCTCCTTATAACATCCCCTCAGCTATCAAATAAGCCTTCAAATCTGCACAATGTAAAACATAATTTAAAAAACAATTCGCTACAATCATAATTTAACAAAATTGTTATCGTCTTCATTCAGACATGAATAACTATATTTTATATAGTATTCATATTGTCAGTAGTTAAGGGATAGTTGTGATTTTGAGTAGTCCACTTGCTTGTCGTTTAGATTTTGTTATTCAGCAGTGTAGTTTTCAAATTCAAAGTTTGCTTCTCTACCTCCAGTTTATTCATTTCTGTTTCTAATTTAGTTTTTCTAGGAGCTTATTTGTGCAGCTTTAAGACCTCCTTGGTGGTAACCTTGCCTTTCTCCTGAAAGTGAAGACAATTGCAACAAATTGTAGTTAAGTTAGACATATAGGGTCTCCTAAGGGGCTTGATATCCTCGTTTGTTCTCCATATTCTCTCTGATATGAGTGGCATTTCACTCCCCAATCACCTGACTTACATTACCAACATATGACAGCTGACAAAGTGTACGGCGTGCGTCTGCAAGTTGTGTTTGACGAGGTCTCTGTGTCCTCAGTGACATATGCTATTCGTTCCATATGTAATACATGAGCTAAACATTGTCTTTGCCTACCATATTATTTCCCCCCAGGGCTTCGGTCCAACTCCCAGGAAGTGTTCCAGGCTTAGTTTTTTTTCCATTTATGTTTTAAGGATGGACGTCAGCACATATAGCTCATTTGCAAATAGGGCACGTCGATTGGTGTCACCTCATTAGTCAGTCTGTGTTTCACCTGTGCTGGTTGCCATCTCGTTAGTGGGAAGGTGGTTCACCTGTGCTGGTTGCCATCTCGTTAGTGGGAAGGTGGTTCACCTGTGCTGGTTGCCATCTCGTTAGTGGGAAGGTGGTTCACCTGTGCTGCTATTTAAGAGTGGGGGGTCCAGTGCTTTAGTTGATTTCCCTGGTTTTGCTCCATTTTTTATTTTAATTTATTTTATTTTTGCTTTCTGTCTTTAAGTTTTGTGGGGGGGGGTTCTTTCGTGTTCCTGTTCTTGGTCAATTTAGTGGGCGGCACTCATGCACCATGAGTGTCTTTCAGGTCCCAGTTGTTGTTGCTAGGCAACTTTCAGTGGACACCTCCATGAGTGTCTTTCAGGTCCCAGTTGTTGTTGCTAGGCAACTTTCAGTGGACACCTCCATGAGTGTCTTTCAGGTCCCAGTTGTTGTTGCTAGGCAACTTTCAGTGGACACCTCCATGAGTGTCTTTCAGGTCCCAGTTGTTGTTGCTAGGCAACTTTCAGTGGACACCTCCATGAGTGTCTTTCAGGTCCCAGTTGTTGTTGCTAGGCAACTTTCAGTGGACACCTCCATGAGTGTCTTTCAGGTCCCAGTTGTTGTTGCTAGTCAACTTTCAGTGGACACCTCCATGAGTGTCTTTCAGATCAAGTTGTTGTTGCTAGGCAACTTTCAGTGGACACCTCCATGAGTGTCTTTCAAGTCCCAGTTGTTGTTGCTAGGCAACTTTCAGTGGACACCTCCATGAGTGTGTTGGTTCTTTGTCAGTTACCGCCTTCTGTTTGAGTGACATCTTGCTGTGGATAAATAAAATGGCTGCTCGTCCAGGATACTGTTAGCCCCATGAGCATGGAAGTCTCAAGTCACCTATTCAGAAGGTTTGAAGGTCATCAGCTAGAAAGATGTGACGGCATCGAGTAATTGTCTCTGGCCCCCTCCCAGTTAGGGGGAGTGATGAGTTCTACAGCAGAGTCTCTGGCCCCCTCCCAGTTAGGGGGAGTGATGAGTTCTACAGCAGAGTCTCTGGCCCCCTCTCAGTTAGGGGGAGTGATGAGTTCTACAGCAGAGTCTCTGGCCCCCTCTCAGTTAGGGGGAGTGATGAGTTCTACAGCAGAGTCTCTGGCCCCCTCCCAGTTAGGGGGAGTGATGAGCTCTACAGCAGAGTCTCTGGCCCCCTCCCTGTTAGGGGGAGTGATGAGCTCCACAGCAGAGTCTCTGGCCCCCTCCCAGTTAGGGGGAGTGATGAGCTCTACAGAAGAGTCTCTGGCCCCCTCCCAGTTAGGGGGAGTGATGAGCTCTACAGCAGTCTCACAACTCAATCGCTGGTTGAAAACTGTTTTCTGCCCCTCCCAAAAGAGAGAATTTGTAGATAATTGACCCTCTTTCTGGGACTCACCCACAAACAGGACCAAGCCTGACCTGCTGAGGAGTGATGGACTCCATCCTAGCTGGAGGGGTGCTCTCATCTTATCAACCAACATAGACAGGGCTCTAACTCCTCTAGCTCCACAATGAAATAGGGTGCAGGCCAGGCAGCAGGCTGTGAGCCAGCCTGCCAGCATAGTGGAGTCTGCCACTAGCACAGTCAGTGTAGTCAGCTCAGCTATCACCATTGAGACCGTGTCTGTGCCTCGACCTAGGTTGGGCAAAACTAAACATGGCGGTATTCGCCTTAGCAATCTCACTAGGATAAAGACCTCCTCCATTCCTGTCATTACTGAAAGAGATCATGATTCCTCACATCTCAAAATAGGGCTACTTAATGTTAGATCCCTTACTTCAAAGGCAATTATAGTTAATGAACTAATCACTGATCATAATCTTGATGTGATTGGCCTGACTGAAACATGGCTTAAGCCTGATGAATTTACTGTGTTAAATGAGGCCTCACCTCCTGGCTACACTTGTGACCATATCCCCCACAAATCCAGCAAAGGTGGAGGTGTTGCTAACATTTATGATAGCAAATTTCAATTTACAAAAAAAGAAGAAGAAGTTTTCGTCTTTTGATCTTCTAGTCATGAAATCTATGCAGCCTACTCAATCACTTTTTTATAGCTAATGTTTACAGGCCTCCTGGGCCATATACAGCATTCCTCATTGAGTTCTCTGAATTCCTATCGGACCTTGTAGTCATAGCAGATAATATTCTAATCTTTGGTGACTTTAATATTCACATGAAAAAGTCCACAGACCCACTCCAAAAGGCTTTCGGAGCCATCATCGACTCAGTGGGTTTTGTCCAACATGTCTCTAGACCTACTCACTGTCACAGTCATACTCTGGACCTAGTTTTGTCCCATGGAATAAATGTTGTGGATCTTAATGTTTTTCCTCATAATCCTGGACTATCGGACCACCATTTTATTACGTTTGCAATTGCAACAAATAATCTGCTCAGACCCCAACCAAGGAACATCAAAAGTCATGCTATAAATTCACAGACATCACAAAGATTACGTGATGTCCTTCCAGACTCCCTCTGCCTACCCAAGGACGTCAGAGGACAAAAATCAGTTAACCACCTAACTGAGGAACTCAATTTAACCTTGCGCAATACCCTAGATGCAGTTGCACCCCTAAAAACTAAAAGGATTTCTCATAAGGAACTAGCTCCCTGGTATACAGAAAATACCCGAGCTCTGAAGCAAGCTTCCAGAAAATTGGAACGGAAATGGCGCCACACCGAACTGGAAGACTTCCGACTAGCTTGGAAAGACAGTACCGTGCAGTATCGAAGAGCCCTCACTGCTGCTCGATCATCCTATTTTTCCAACTTAATTGAGGAAAATAAGAGCAATCCGAAATTCCTTTTTGATACTGTCGCAAAGCTAACTAAAAAGCAGCATTCCCCAAGAGAGGATGGCTTTCACTTCAGCAGTAATAAATTCATTAACTTCTTTGAGGAAAAGATTACGGACTCCTCTTTAAATCTGCGTATTCCTTCAAAGCTCAGTTGTCCTCAGTCTGCACAACTCTGCCAGGACCTAGGATCAAGAGAGACACTCAAGTTTTTTAGTACTATTTCTCTTGAGAAAATTACTTTTAAAGAACGACCAGGCATCCTCGACTGACGGGATGAGGTCAATATCCTTCCAGGAAACCCGGGCCAGGTAGAAAGGCCTGCTCGCAGAAGTGTTTTAGGGAGCGTTTGACAGTGATGAGGTCAGGATAATATCTATGAGGGTGCCCATGTTTACGGATTTAGGGTTGTACTTGGTGTGTTCCTTGATAATTTGTGTGAGAATGAGGGCATAGTTTAGATTGTAGGACTGCCGGGGTGTTAAGCATATCCCAGTTTAGATCACCTAACAGAACAAACTCTGAAAATAGATGGGGGAAATCAATCCACAAATGCTGTCCAGGGCACAGCTGGGAGCTGAGGGGGGTCGGTAGCAGGCGGCAACAGTGAGAGACGTATTACTGGAGAGATTCATTTTTAAAATTAGAAGCTTGAACTGTTTGGGCATAGACCTGGAGAGTTTGACAAAACTTTGCAGGCTATCTCTGCAGTAGATTGCAACTCCTCTCCATTTGGCTCTCCTCTCCATGTCAGAGTTAGGGATGGAAATGTCAGGGTTTTTGGTGGTTTTCCTAAACCAGGATTCAGACACGGCTAAGACATCAGGGTTGGCGGAGTGTGCTAAAGCAGTGAGTAAAACAAACTTAGGGAGGAGGCTGCTGATGTTAACATGCATGAAACCAAAGCTTTTACAGTTACAGAAGTTCCCAAATGAGAGTGCCTGGGGACACGCAGGGCCTGGGTTAACCTCCACATCACCCGAGGAACAGAGGAGGAGTAGGATGAGGGGACGGCTAAAGGCTAACAGAACTGGTCGTCTACTGTGTTGGGGACAGAGAATAAAAGGAGCAGATTTCTGTGACGTGGCAGGATAGATGTATTGTTTAGTGTTGTGTAGTGGCTGCTGGTATGCATCCCACTTGTTTGTTTTTTTACATGCTAATATCGCCACTGACGTTAACAGGAAGCAGGAAGTGTAGAGAGGCTAACACTGGAGGACTAATATGATCACATCTTTTGGTCCCAGTCAGGATTCTAGCAGCCGTTTTTTAGCACTTAACTGAAGTTTATTTCGTGCTTTATCCGGTCGCCTGGAAAGTAGAGCTTTGCAGTAGTCTAATAGGCACGGATGAGCTTTTCTGCATCATTTTTGAAGAAAAAGGTTCAGATTTTTACAATGTTATGAAGAAGGAAAAATTAAAACATGGGACCAGCATTTTACATTTTTGTTCCGTGTTTTAATATAATATATAATCCAGACTCTTACACTGCTCGTTCTAATATTTATATATTTCTTCATTCCATTATTTTACTTTTTTAGATGTTTGTGTATTGTTCTGTATTGTTAGATATTACTGCACTGTTGGAGCCAGGAACACAAGCATTTAGTTAGATATTACTGTACTGTTGGAGCTAGGAACACAAGCATTTAGTTAGATACTACTGCACTGTTGGAGACAGGAACACAAGCATTTAGTTAGATATTACTGTACTGTTGGAGCTAGGAACACAAGCATTTAGTTAGATACTACTGCACTGTTGGAGACAGGAACACAAGCATTTAGTTAGATACTACTGCACTGTTGGAGCCAGGAACACAAGCATTTAGTTAGATACTACTGCACTGTTGGAGCTAGGAACACAAGCATTTAGTTAGATATTACTGCACTGTTGGAGCCAGGAACACAAGCATTTAGTTAGATACTACTGCACTGTTGGAGCCAGGAACACAAGCATTTAGTTAGATATTACTGCACTGTTGGAGCTAGGAACACAAGCATTTAGTTAGATACTACTGCACTGTTGGAGACAGGAACACAAGCATTTAGTTAGATACTACTGCACTGTTGGAGCCAGGAACACAAGCATTTAGTTAGATACTACTGCACTGTTGGAGCTAGGAACACAAGCATTTAGTTAGATACTACTGCACTGTTGGAGCTAGGAACACAAGCATTTAGTTAGATATTACTGCACTGTTGGAGACAGGAACACAAGCATTTAGTTAGATACTACTGCACTGTTGGAGCCAGGAACACAAGCATTTAGTTAGATATTACTGCACTGTTGGAGCTAGAAACACAAGCATTTAGTTAGATACTACTGCACTGTTGGAGCTAGGAACACAAGCATTTAGTTAGATATTACTGTACTGTTGGAGCTAGGAACACAAGCATTTAGTTAGATACTACTGCACTGTTGGAGCTAGGAACACAAGCATTTAGTTAGATACTACTGCACTGTTGGAGCCAGGAACACAAGCATTTAGTTAGATATTACTGTACTGTTGGAGCTAGGAACACAAGCATTTAGTTAGATACTACTGCACTGTTGGAGCCAGGAACACAAGCATTTAGTTAGATATTACTGCACTGTTGGAGCTAGGAACACAAGCATTTAGTTAGATACTACTGCACTGTTGGAGCCAGGAACACAAGCATTTAGTTAGATATTACTGTACTGTTGGAGCTAGGAACACAAGCATTTAGTTAGATACTACTGCACTGTTGGAGCCAGGAACACAAGCATTTAGTTAGATATTACTGCACTGTTGGAGCCAGGAACACAAGCATTTAGTTAGATATTACTGCACTGTTGGAGCCAGGAACACAAGCATTTAGTTAGATACTACTGCACTGTTGGAGCTAGGAACACAAGCATTTAGTTAGATACTACTGCACTGTTGGAGCTAGGAACACAAGCATTTAGCTAGATATTACTGTACTGTTGGAGCCAGGAACACAAGCATTTAGTTAGACATTACTGCACTGTTGGAGCTAGGAACACAAGCATTTAGTTAGATACTACTGCACTGTTGGAGCCAGGAACACAAGCATTTAGTTAGATATTACTGCACTGTTGGAGCTAGGAACACAAGCATTTAGTTAGATATTACTGCACTGTTGGAGCCAGGAACACAAGCATTTAGTTAGATATTACTGCACTGTTGGAGCTAGGAACACAAGCATTTAGTTAGATATTACTGTACTGTTGGAGCTAGGAACACAGGCATTTAGTTAGATATTACTGTTGGAGCTAGGAACACAAGCATTTAGTTAGATACTACTGTTGGAGCTAGGAACACAAGCATTTAGTTAGATACTACTGTTGGAGCTAGGAACACAAGCATTTAGTTAGATACTACTGCACTGTTGGAGCCAGTACCACAAGCATTTAGTTAGATATTACTGTACTGTTGGAGCCAGGAACACAAGCATTTAGTTAGATATTACTGTACTGTTGGAGCCAGGAACACAAGCATTTAGTTAGATATTACTGCACTGTTGGAGCCAGGAACACAAGCATTTAGTTAGATATTACTGCACTGTTGGAGCTAGGAACACAAGCATTTTGCCACACCCGCAAATATGTGTATTTGACCAATACATTTAGATTTAATTTGATTAGAAATGTTCTTTTAAGAATATGTTTGCAGTGTGCCAAACAAAAGATACACTAATGATTATGGTTGGACCAATCTCATCCATGATTGGACATTCATTCTTCCGTAATAAATTACTGACAGCTCTTTCCACCAATTATGTTTTCTAAGGGAAGCGGAACTGGAGAGTGTTTTTTTCTCTCTACAATCCACAG
Organism: Oncorhynchus gorbuscha; assembly: GCF_021184085.1. Lineage (NCBI taxonomy): Eukaryota > Metazoa > Chordata > Actinopteri > Salmoniformes > Salmonidae > Oncorhynchus > Oncorhynchus gorbuscha. Next base: position 98,246,830 of record NC_060188.1, read on the forward strand.
ACAGACACAAACAGACCAAAGACAGTACTGTATGAAGATAGGCTGAAACTGCTTCTTCAATAGAAATCCCCGATCACGTGTCATGGCGACGTTCGCTCGCTTAAACTCCCGGGTAGAAACACGTGATCGGGTCTTTATCGTGCAGAACTGCGCATGTGCAGTCCTTCAAAAATAAACGTCAGTCCCTAGATATAAAGTTACTTTTGACATAAATGTAAATATAATATTTTGTCAGCTTCACGACGTTCGGGGTAATAACATGTTCAACTACTTCATACATTAACCCGAATCCAGGTTGTGTTTTTAGATTTCGAGAAAATGAACAACTACGGAAGAAGTTTTAAATTCTCTCATTGACTTCTGAAACCCCAAACGCCGTTCTGGTCTGTTTGATCTGTTTCTCAGTCGCACCCGGAAGTCCCGTATTGCTGCGCCTCTTGGTTAAGGAAGGTAGAAACTGTGCGGACGGACCGTCGCTAGCTTACAGTTGATAAACGAATTTAGCTACAATGGGGTAAGTGACAAAGTATTGTGTGTCGTTTTGATCAACGGCGTTATTTCATTTGAATAACTTTGGCCTTATCACATTTGCTAAATCTTGGTACTCAAAACACCTGTCTGTAGTCTATAAGGTTTCTCAGATAGGAGCGGGATTCCTTAGCTAGCTGTTATTAGCTAGCATTACATAGCTAATAAATGACCTAGCTAGCTAAATTCATTAATTTAATGAATCATTTCAAGATGATTCAATCTAAAAAATTTTTGTTTTTGTTTTTCACGTGATGTTGCACAGTCTAAACTGATCCAATAGTTAGTTTGTTATCCAGCTGGTTAACGTCGTGATATCAACTTTTTGATATATATTTTTTTTAACACTATGAAGTATTTTTTTAACCTAACGTAGTTATTTCTCAGTCACAAATCAATCAATCAAATGTGTTTTCTAAAGCCATTTTTTTTTACATCAGCCGATGTTACGTGCTGTACAGAAACCCAGCCTGAAACCCCAAACAGCAAAGCAATGCAGGTGTCTTGGTCCCCAGTCTTCTGCTCATCTAAACAGACAAGCAACTATTTTCACGGCTGGTTCGCCAGCTTCAACCAGATGCATGAGTTGAATTCTGCCTATGCTTGCGTTTTGTACATCAAACAGATGTGTTTACCTCAAAACATCACAAAAGCAAGAAGAAATTCCCACCAGCAGTTATCTGTATTCTTCCATCAAACATCCTGTTACACAAGGAGTCAAATAAGGAGCCTTTCCCTGGGAACTCTCACCATTCAGGCCTGTCTGTATCTCTGTGGAAAGATCAAGCCTTTTATTGATGCCAGTGACTTTTCTTTTGGATGTACAATGGTAGATGAATTGAAGAAATGATTTATGCACATTGTATAACCTATTCTAGTATATAGTCAGGCTAATTCAGGGTCATATTCACAAGGCACCAAATGGAAGAAGACTGAAACAGAGGGACTGTTTCTAAACGTTTTGCTACGGTGTGCACTGATGAATTGAACCCAGGTTACTGTGAGCCTGGCCTGACCTACATATATCCTCAGTTCCAGAAGGATAGACATTTATTTAGAGATCATGATTCACAGTGACTTCTTAAAGGGGCAGTTATCAAAAGGGGAGAGAGAGAGTAAAAACACCACGTGACTTTATGCTAAAGTCTAGATCAGTGGAGGTTCGATTCCAGCTCTGGTCCAGGACAATTACTAGCAGGTTTCTGATGTTGAGCCTTCTTCAAGGCACAGCATCAGCCAGCGTCACATAAACACCCTGGACCAGAGCTAGTTCCATCATGCCTTATCAATGTTACCCTGGACCAGAGCTAGTTCCATCATGCCTTATCAATGTTACCCTGGACCAGAGCTAGTTCCATCATGGCCTTATCAATGATGTTACCCTGGACTAGAGCTAGATCCATCATGCCTTATCAATGTTACCCTGGACCAGAGCTAGTTCCATCATGCCTTATCAATGTTACCCTGGACCAGAGCTAGTTCCATCATGGCCTTATCAATGATGTTACCCTGGACCAGAGCTAGTTCCATCATGGCCTTATCAATGGTGTTACCCTGGACTAGAGCTAGTTCCATCATGCCTTATCAATGTTACCCTGGACCAGAGCTAGTTCCATCATGGCCTTATCAATGATGTTACCCTGGACCAGAGCTAGTTCCATCATGGCCTTATCAATGGTGTTACCCTGGACTAGAGCTAGTTCCATCATGCCTTATCAATGATGTTACCCTGGACCAGAGCTAGTTCCATCATGCCTTATCAATGATGTTACCCTGGACCAGAGCTAGTTCCATCATGCCTTATCAATGATGTTACCCTGGACCAGAGCTAGTTCCATCATGCCTTATCAATGTTACCCTGGACTAGAGCTAGTTCCATCATGCCTTATCAATGATGTTACCCTGGACCAGAGCTAGTTCCATCATGCCTTATCAATGTTACCCTGGACCAGAGCTAGTTCCATCATGCCTTATCAATGATGTTACCCTGGACTAGAGCTAGTTCCATCATGCCTTATCAATGTTACCCTGGACCAGAGCTAGTTCCATCATGCCTTATCAATGTTACCCTGGACCAGAGCTAGTTCCATCATGCCTTATCAATGATGTTACCCTGGACTAGAGCTAGTTCCATCATGCCTTATCAATGTTACCCTGGACCAGAGCTAGTTCCATCATGCCTTATCAATGATGTTACCCTGGACCAGAGCTAGTTCCATCATGCCTTATCAATGTTACCCTGGACCAGAGCTAGTTCCATCATGCCTTATCAATGATGTTACCCTGGACCAGAGCTAGTTCCATCATGCCTTATCAATGTTACCCTGGACTAGAGCTAGTTCCATCATGCCTTATCAATGATGTTACCCTGGACCAGAGCTAGTTCCATCATGCCTTATCAATGATGTTACCCTGGACCAGAGCTAGTTCCATCATGCCTTATCAATGTTACCCTGGACCAGAGCTAGTTCCATCATGCCTTATCAATGTTACCCTGGACCAGAGCTAGTTCCATCATGCCTTATCAATGATGTTACCCTGGACTAGAGCTAGTTACATCATGTGTCATTTATGTTTACAGTATACTGTCTTCTAGTTTGCCATCTAGGTGTTGCTGACCTCTTATGGAAGTGGACCTCCTCCCTCCAGAAGCGCCATGCGAGGGTATCACTCCAAGCTGGACTCATCCTCCTCTGCTGGGGGTACGGGCGGCTCCATGCCCCTGAGCCTGGCCGTGGAGACTGAGAAAGCCCAGGCATTGCTCCAGACCTTCTCCTCTGCCTCCCTACTGGCCAGCACTGCGCTGGGGGCCTTCTGTGTGCTGGCTGACCACGTCATGCAGCTGACCCTACTCCAACAGCACCTGTGGCTGCGGGCAGTTCTGGACAACACCGTCCATTGTCTGATAGGCCTCTGGTCCTGGGCTATCGTCATTGGCCTCAAGAAGAAGAGTGACTTCTATGAAGTTATCTTAGCGGGGATACTGGCCTCTGTTATAGACCTGGATCATTTCCATATGGCTGGCTCTCTGTCGCTCAAAGTAAGAAAGATTTCTGTAAAGTTCTCCCTTTGGTTTTCAGATTAGTGTGCTACATTTTCACAGACAAAAGATTAGGACTAATAAGCTCAATGAAGATCTCCATTGGAACAACCTTAGTTCAGTACTAGGCCTAATCTGTGTCTGGGAATCTTGCCCACAGTGTTTATGAAGAAACATAAACAATAACCTATGTTTTCTGCCTGTTTCCTCCTGCAGGCAGCCACCAGCTTGCCCCACCGCCCCCCCCTCCACTGCTCCTCTCTAATCCCGGTCCTCTGCTTCTCTCTGAGGCTGGTGCTGTGGCTGGGCAGGCTCAAGGACTCGTGGTGCTCTCTACCCTGGCTGCTGTTTATCTCCCTCGCCTCACACCACATCCGAGACGGGGTCCGCCATGGCCTGTGGGTGTGTCCGTTCGGCAACACGGCCCCCATCTCCTATTGGCTGTATGTGAGCATCACAGCCACCCTGCCACACCTGTGCTCTGTGCTCATGTACCTGACAGGAACTCGAGACGTGATCTCCACCAAGCACGGCATCGCCATTGACATCTGATGGAAGGAAGGGCCCACACTACGCCTCCCTAATAGCACCCTATTCCCTATGTAGTGCACTACTATTGACCAGAACCCTATTCCCTATATAGTGCACTACTATTGACCAGAACCCTATTCCCTATATAGTGCACTACTACAGACCAGAGCCCTATTCCCCATATAGTGAATAGGAACCCTATTCCCTATGCTCTGACCAGAGCCCTATTCCCCATATAGTGAATAGGGCTCTGGTCAATAGTAGTATACTATATAGGGAATAGGATTCTATAGGGATCTGGTCTAAAGTAGTGCACTATATAGGGAATAGGGCTCTGGTCTAAAGTAGTGCACTATATAGGGAATAGGGCTCTGGTCAATAGAAGTGCACTATGAAGGGAATAAGGTGCCATTTGGTACACCGGTAAACCCCACAATGCCTCAGCCTCACTCGTCTATTTTCTTCACACCACGGGAGTGATCACGTCTTCTTCCTCCTCCACCTCCCCACTAAACTGCCTCCTCCCTCCCTCATCCACCTCCCCACTAAACTGCCTCCTCCCTCCACCACCTCCCCACTAAACTGCCTCCTCCCTCCACCACCTCCCCACTAAACTGCCTCCTCCCTCCCTCCACCACCTCCCCACTAAACTGCCTCCTCCCTCCACCACCTCCCCACTAAACTGCCTCCTCCCTCCCTCCACCACCTCCCCACTAAACTGCCTCCTCCCTCCCTCCACCACCTCCCCACTAAACTGCCTCCTCCCTCCCTCCACCACCTCCCCACTAAACTGCCTCCTCCCTCCCTCCACCACCTCCCCACTAAACTGCCTCCTCCCTCCCTCCACCACCTCCCCCACTAAACTGCCTCCTCCCTCCCTCCACCACCTCCCCACTAAACTGCCTCCTCCCTCCCTCCCTCCACCTCCCCACTAAACTGCCTCCTCCCTCCCTCCTCCACCTCCCCACTAAACTGCCTCCTCCCTTCCTCCTCCACCTCCCCACTAAACTGCCTCCTCCCTCCTCCAGTCCGTCACTCTCAGGCTGTGTCCTGTGTGACTGTCAGTGTGGAAGTGCTTGATGTCGAGCTGTGAGGTATTTTATAGCCTTGTAATTACCAGACGGATTACTGCTGTGCTGTCAGTGTAGCTAAGCAGAATGTAAGGAGAGATGTTTGTACGAGGGTATTTTACTGATGGGGTCAAATGGAAAGGCGACATTATAATTCTCTACTCTTCTCCTGAAGTGTCCACTTGGATGGACTGGAAGGTCCAACGCAACAGAGCAGTACATTATGAAGCTGAAGGTCCTAGGGAACAGAGCAGTACATTATGAAGCTGAAGGTCCCAGGGAACAGAGCAGTACATTATGAAGCTGAAGGTCCCAGGGAAGGTCAGAGCAGTTTATGAAGCTGAAGGTCCCAGGGAACAGAGCAGTACATTATGAAGCTGAAGGTCCCAGGGAACAGAGCAGTACATTATGAAGCTGAAGGTCCCAGGGAACAGAGCAGTACATTATGAAGCTGAAGGTCCCAGGGAACAGAGCAGTACATTATGAAGCTGAAGGTCCCAAGTACATTATGAAGCAAGGTTCTAGGGAACAGAGCAGTACATTATGAAGCTGAAGGTCCCAGGGAACAGAGCAGTACATTATGAAGCTGAAGGTTCTAGGGAACGGAGCAGTACATTATGAAGCTGAAGGTCCCAGGGAACAGAGCAGTACATTATGAAGCTGAAGGTCCTAGGGAACAGAGCAGTACATTATGAAGCTGAAGGTCCCAGGGAACAGAGCAGTACATTATGAAGCTGAAGGTCCCAGGAACAGAGCAGTACATTATGAAGCTGAAGGTCCCAGGGAACAGAGCAGTACATTATGAAGCTGAAGGTCCCAGGGAACAGAGCAGTACATTATGAAGCTGAAGGTCCCAGGGAACAGAGCAGTACATTATGAAGCTGAAGGTCCCAGGGAACAGAGCAGTACATTATGAAGCTGAAGGTCCCAGGGAACAGAGCAGTACATTATGAAGCTGAAGGTCCCAGGGAGCAGAGCAGTACATTATGAAGCTGAAGGTCCTCGGGAACAGAGCAGTACATTATGAAGCTGAAGGTCCTAGGGAACAGAGCAGTACATTATGAAGCTGAAGGTCCTCGGGAACAGAGCAGTACATTATGAAGCTGAAGGTCCTAGGAACAGAGCAGTACATTATGAAGCTGAAGGTCCTAGGGACAGAGCAGTACATTATGAAGCTGAAGGTCCCAGGGAACAGAGCAGTACATTATGAAGCTGAAGGTTACTTATGAAGGGTCCCAGGGAACAGAGCAGTACATTATGAAGCTGAAGGTCTGAAGGGTCCCAGGGAACAGAGCAGTACATTATGAAGCTGAAGGTCCCAGGAACAGAGCAGTACATTATGAAGCTGAAGGTCCCAGGGAACAGAGCAGTACATTATGAAGCTGAAGGTCCCAGGGAACAGAGCAGTACATTATGAAGCTGAAGGTCCCAGGGAACAGAGCAGTACATTATGAAGCTGAAGGTCCCATGGAACAGAGCAGTACATTATGAAGCTGAAGGTCCTCAGGGAGAAGCTGAAGTACATTATGAAGCTGAAGGTTCTAGGGAACAGAGCAGTACATTATGAAGCTGAAGGTCCCAGGGAACAGAGCAGTACATTATGAAGCTGAAGGTTCTAGGGAACGGAGCAGTACATTATAAGTGTTTCTTATTGGTGGAGCCTCCAGTTGCTGCCTGATGTTAGTGATGATGTAGTACTCATTAGGTGATGTCATGTTTTAACATGTGTTTTTAGGAAAGACCGAGGCTTTCTGTGTTGAGATATGTTTTTATCTATATAATCGAGGGAAGATGACATTTGGAGAAACGCTGTTTAAACATTCCTTTAATATGTTCCTACTTTGTGATCTTAGTATTTGAGTTGTATCAGTCGGTGTTCTGATGAGAGGGTGAACAGCTGTGGGTATATTCACTAGGTACTGAACGGAGTAAGATCGATTTAAAACAGGCCTGGGATTTAACCTGAACTTGTCTAAAAATAAACACTTTTTTTTTTTGTTGCAAAACTTGTTGCTTTGCAAAATGTTTCGCTAAATTGTGCACTTGTGCTACACTCGCATTAACTCGCATTAACATCTGCTAACCATGTGTATGTGACAAATAAAATTTGATTTGATTTAGGAATATACTGTGGCTGTGTGCTGCAGTTTGACCACCTGGCCTGCAGAGGGCATCAATGAGTCAACTTATTATGTTTAACCATATGTCATGTCCATTATCATTATGCGTCAAGATGATAATTGCTGCTGTCTTTATTCACAGTGTGTACTGAATGAAATATGTTTCATCATTCACATGTATTTATTTCACCATTTGATTTGTTTGAATATTATTTATTGAATTTGAATTTTAAATGTTAAGTACACTACACTGACCAACAGTATGTGGACACCTGCTCGTCCAACATCTCGTTCCAAAATCATGGGCATTAATATGGAGTTGGTCCCCTCTTTGCTGCTATAACAGCCTCTTTCTGGGAAGGCTTTCCACTACCTGTTGGAACATTGATGTGGGGACTTGCTTCCAGTCAGCCACAAGAGCATTAGTGAGGTTGGACACTGATGTTGGGCGATTAGGCCTGGCTCGGAGTCGGCGTTCCAATTCATCTGAAAGTTGTTTGATGGGGGTGAGGTCAGGGCTCTGTGCAGGCCAGTCAAGTTCTTCCACACTGATATCAACAAACCATTTCTGTATGAACTTCTCTTTGTGCACAGGGACATTGTCAACCTGGAACAGGAAATGGTCTTCCCCAAACTGTTGCCACAAAGTTGGAAGCACAGAATCATCTAGAATGTCATTGTTATGCTGTAGCGTTAGGATTTCCCTTCACTGGAACTAAAGAGGCCTGAACCATGAACAACAGCCCCAGAACATTATTCCTCCTCCACCAAACTTTACAGCTGTGTTGGGGCAGGTAGTGTTCTCCTGGCATCCGCCAAACCCAGATTCGTCCGTTGGACTGCCAGATGGTGAAGCGTTTCCACTGCTCCAAAGTCGGCGAACTTTAAACCACTCCAGCCGACGCTTGGCATTGCGCATGGTGATCTTAGGCTTGTGTGTGGCTGCTCGGCCATGGAAACCCATTTCATGAAGCTTCAGACAAACCGTTCTTAACATGACGTTGCTTCCAGAGGCAGTTTGGAACTCTGTAGTGAGTGTTGCAACCGAGGACAGACGATGCTTCAGCACTCGGCGATCCCGTTCTGTGAGCTTGTGTGGCCTACCACTTCACAGCTGAGCCGTTGTTGCTCCTAGACTTTTCAACTTCACAATACAGCACTTAAAGTTGACCAGGGCAGAAATTTGACTTATTGACTTGTTGGAAAGGTGGCATCCTATGACTGCTCTACTGGCAATGTTTGTCTATGGAGATTGCATGGCGGTGTGCTCAATTATACATTATTTTAATACTGTTATGAACGGGTGTGGCTGATGGAGCCAAATCCACTCATTTAAAGGGTGTCCACATACTTTTGTATATATATATAGTGTATATCTTATTTTGATATTGGTACCTTGTGTTGTAAAGACTGGATGGATTCAAAGTTGTTTTTTTCCCAAAATAAATCTGTGCCCTGGACGACTCGGTATGCTAAGTAATGTGTCCGTGTGGACTTTGAAGCGGTTTATGGGTGTGAGTGGGTGTTGCTCGAGATACACTGGAATAATACATGTTGGTAGGAATCAGTCTGCCGCTAGTCTGCGCTCGGAGCAAGGCCTCGGAGGAGCTTCCAAGATACAACAGGAGTCTGCCTCCTCATAACAACATGCCCAATCAATATGAATGCATCTGATTATTATAATATTTTCATCAGAAGAGGCAGGAATTCTGTCTACCAGTGACAGAATGTTGTTTTGAACCTTTACGTTGTAACTGCTTCTGTGTATCAGTCTGTCTCTACTGAGATGGAGAGAGGACACTGTCCTTCCTGGTAGTAGTAGTAACAGAACCTGATTACTACCACTGACACACACAGATTCTACTGAGATGGAGAGAGGACACTGTCCTTCCTGGTAGTAGTAGTAACAGAACCCACATTTATATTTACTGATTTACAGACGCTCTTACAGATTCTACTGATTCATGGACATCCAGTGGAACAGTCACTTCCTGGTAGTATCTAAATCAGAACCCGATTACTACCACTGACACACACAGATTCTACTGAAATGGCCTTCTCTATTTAACTGCAGTCATTGACCCTCCTTAAGGCTAAGTGCCCTTTGTTCCACATTGGGGGCCAACAGGAAATGCTGCCCCGGTCGGACAGGAAGGTGCTTACAACAATTCTGTGCTTGCAACTTTTTGGGGAAGGCCCTTTCCTGTTTCAGCATGTTAGTGCCAATGTGCACAAAGTGTAGAGATCCATACAGAAATGGTTTGTCCAGATTTGTGTGGAATAACAGAACCCGACCTGCACTACCACTGACCTCAACCCCATTGAAACCTTTGGGATAAATTGGAATTGACCCTCCTTAAGCCATAACCCTCCTCTCCCTGACAGTCCCAAACCCTCTTCTCCCTGGACAGTCCCATAAATTCTGTGCTTGCAACTGAAAGGCCCTTTCCTGTTTCAGCATGTTAGTGCCACTGTGCACAAAGTGTAGATCCATACAGAAATGGTTTCCCTGAAAGTCCCAATAACCCTCCTCTCCCTGAAAGAATCCCATAACACTCCTCTCCCTGAAAGAATCCCATAACCCTCCTCTCCCTGAAAGAATCCCATAACCCTCCTCCCTGAAAGAATCCCATAACCCTCCTCTCCCTGAAAGAATCCCATAACCCTCCTCTCCCTGAAAGAATCCCATAACCCTCCTCTCCCTGATCTCCCTGAAAGAATCCCATAACCCTCCTCTCCCTGAAAGAATCCCATAACCCTCCTCTCCCTGAAAGAATCCCATAACCCTCCTCTCCCTGAAAGAATCCCATAACCCTCCTCTCCCTGAAAGAATCCCATAACCCTCCTCTCCCTGAAAGAATCCCATAACCCTCCTCTCCCTGAAAGAATCCCATAACCCTCCTCTCCCTGAAAGAATCCCATAACCCTCCTCTCCCTGAAAGAATCCCATAACCATCCTCTCCCTGAAAGAATACCATAACCCCCCTCTCCCTGAAAGAATACCATAACCCTCCTCTCCCTGAAAGAATCCCATAACCCTCCTCTCCCTGAAAGAATCCCATAACCCTCCTCTCGCTGAAAGAATCCCATAACCCTCCTCTCGCTGAAAGAATCCCATAACCCTCCTCCTCTCCCTGAAAGAATCCCATAACCCTCCTCTCCCTGAAAGAATCCCATAACCCTCCTCTCCCTGAAAGAATCCCATAACCCTCCTCTCCCTGAAAGAATCCCATAACCCTCCTCTCCCTGAAAGAATCCCATAACCCTCCTCTCCCTGAAAAATCCCATAACCCTCCTCTCCCTGAAAGAATCCCATAACCCTCCTCTCCCTAACAAAGTCCCATAACACTTCTGTCTATGCGAGGTTGTTCCACTCTGCCTCTGGCTGTCTTGGCACCAGTTCCTGTCCTGGACAGAGGACACTGTCCTTCCTGTCTGACCGGGGCAGCTTGTTTCCTGTAAGCAGGGCACTTAGCCTTAAGGAGGGTCAGTGACTGCAGTTAAATAGAGAAGGCCATTTCAGTAGAATCTGTGTGTGTCAGTGGTAGTAATCGGGTTCTGTTACTACTACTACTAGGAAGGACAGTGTCCTCTCTCCATCTCAGAAGAATCTGTGTGTGTCAGTGGTAGTAATCGGGTTCTGTTACTACTACTACCAGGAAGGACAGTGTCCTCTCTCCATCTCTGTAGAAACAGACTGATACACAGAAGCAGTTACAACGTAAAGGTTCAAAACATCTATTTGTAAAAATACCTATTCAACTTTTAAATCAACATTCTGTCACTGGTAGACAGAATTCCTGCCTTTTCTGATGAAAATATTATAATAATCAGATGCATTCATATTGATTGGGCATGTTCTGTCAGGGAGAGGAGGGTTATGGGACTGTCAGGGAGAGGAGGGTTATGGGACTGTCAGGGAGAGGAGGGTTATGGGACTGTCAGGGAGAGGAGGGTTATGGGACTGTCAGGGAGAGGAGGGTTATGGGACTGTCAGGGAGAGGAGGGTTATGGGACTGTCAGGGAGAGGAGGGTTATGGGACTTTGACAGGACAGTCCGTTTCAGGGGCCAAGTGGAATAACCCCAAAATGGCGCTGTTGAGGAGAGCAGGGCTGTCTTGTTATGGGGTTTTACTAGACTTGTCCTTTAGGGGATCAGGAGGGTAAGGCTGACCACAGGATGGAAGGACCACTTAGAGCAATATAAACAAGTCTATTGTTCAAATCTATACCAAATATGATTCATTGATGTTATCTATGGTAATGTGGTTATAAATGGGGGCGGGGCATAAGCAGGAAATCAAGGACTCCTCCATCCAGGGTTTCTGGAAAACCTGGGAAGTTTGGGAAAGTTCCCATAATTGTCCAACCCTCTAATAGTAATGTACAGAATAGTAAAGTTCCCATAATTGTCCAACCCTCTAATAGTAATGTACAGAATAGTAAAGTTCCCATAATTGTCCAACCCTCTAATAGTAATGTACAGAACAGTAAAGTTCCCATAATTGTCCAACTCTCTAATAGTAATGTACAGAATAGTAAAGTTCCCATAATTGTCCAACCTCTAATAGTAATGTACAGAATAGTAAAGTTCCCATAATTGTCCAACCCTCTAATAGTAATGTACAGAATAGTAAAGTTCCCATAATTGTCCAACCCTCTAATAGTAATGTACAGAATAGTAAAGTTCCCATAATTGTCCAACCCTCTAATAGTAATGTACAGAACATAGTAATGTACAGAACAGTAGTAAGTTCCCATAATTGTCCAACTCTCTAATAGTAATGTACAGAATAGTAAAGTTCCCATAATTGTCCAACCCTCTAATAGTAATGTACAGAATAGTAAAGTTCCCATAATTGTCCAACTCTCGAATAGTAATCTATAGAATAGTAAAGAGCAAGCATGTGATAAAATAATAATCTTTATTTCACAGAATTACAAACGTATAAAGTAAGACAAAGAGCTTATATTGTCGTTCACCAAAGCAGAGATACACTACATCTATAATGGACGTGTTAATATCTATAGCTCTGGTCCAGGGCGACGTTGAGAACAAACCACAACCTGGACCAGAGCTATCTTTCTCTATATAAAACCAACAGCGCTAGCCCCTCCCTCCCACGCTGCCCAGCTGTGCTTGACATGGACTGAAATAGGTGCCGGTACTGTTTATATTCAGGTGCAGGAGCTTCACAATACATTTGAGCTAATATTCGATAAGAGGGACATTTGAGGTGCTGGTACTCAGCTCCTGCCCAAGTCAGGCACGGCTGGTCAGCCAACAGAGCTCCTGCCCAAGTCAGGCATGGCTGGTACTCAGCTCCAGAAGCTCCTGCCCAAGTCAGGCATGGCTGGTCAGCCAACAGAGCTCCTGCCCAAGTCAGGCATGGCTGGTCAGCCAACAGAGCTCCTGCCCAAGTCAGGCATGGCTGGTCAGCCAACAGAGCTCCTGCCCAAGTCAGGCATGGCTGGTCAGCCAACAGAGCTCCTGCCCAAGTCAGGCACGGCTGGTCAGCCAACAGAGCTCCTGCCCAAGTCAGGCACGGCTGGTCAGCCAACAGAGCTCCTGCCCAAGTCAGGCACGGCTGGTCAGCCAACAGAGCTCCTGCCCAAGTCAGGCACGGCTGGTCAGCCAACAGAGCTCCTGCCCAAGTCAGGCACGGCTGGTCAGCCAACAGAGCTCCTGCCCAAGTCAGCACGGCTGGTCAGCCAACAGAGCTCCTGCCCAAGTCAGGCACGGCTGGTCAGCTCCTGCCCAGAGGCATCTGGTCTGCCAACAGAGCTCCTGCCCAAGTCAGGCATGGCTGGTCAGCCAACAGAGCTCCTGCCCAAGTCAGGCATGGCTGGTCAGCCAACAGAGCTCCTGCCCAAGTCAGGCATGGCTGGTCAGCCAACAGAGCTCCTGCCCAAGTCAGGCATGGCTGGTCAGCCAACAGAGCTCCTGCCCAAGTCAGGCACGGCTGGTCAGCCAACAGAGCTCCTGCCCAAGTCAGGCACGGCTGGTCAGCCAACAGTTATGCACATCAAGAAATAAAGAAAATATGATACACTGATAAATTGTCAACAGAAAAGATACAGACATACATATATAGCCTGGTCCAAGACATACACTACCGGCCAAAAGTTTTAGAGCACCTCCTCATTCAAAGGTTTTAGAGCACCTCCTCATTCAAAGGTTTTTCTTTTCATTTTACTATCTTCTACATTGTAGAATAAAAGTGAAGACATCAAAACTGAAATACCACTCCAGTGAACGTATCCTCTGCAGCAGAGGTAACTCTGGGTCTTCCTTTCCTGTGGAGGTCCTCATGAGAGCCAGTTTCATCATAGCGCTTGATGGTTTTTGCGACTGCACTTGAAGAAACTTTCAAAGTTCTTGAAATGTTTCGTATTGACTGACTTTCATGTTTTAAAATAATGATGGACTGTCATTTATCTTATTTGAGCTGTTCTTGCCATAATATGGACTTGGTCTTTTACCAAATATGGCTATCTTCTGTATACCTCCCCTACCTTGTCACAACACAACTGATTGGCTCAAACGCATTAAGAAGGAAAGAAATTCCACAAATTAACTTTTAACAGGGCACACCTGTTAATTGAAATGCATTCCAGGTGACTACCTCATGAAGCTGGTTGAGAGCATGCCAAGAGTGTGAAAAACTGTCATCAAGGCGAAGGGTGCCTACTTTGAAGAATCTCAAATGTATTTTCATTTGTTTAACACTTTTCGTTACTACATGATTCCATATGTGTTATTTCATAGTTTTGATGTCTTCACTATTAATTCTACAATGTAGAAAAAAGTTTTAAAAAATAAAGAAAACCCCTGGAATGAGTAGGTGTGTCCAAACGTTTGACTGGTACTTTATGTACATTTTTATTTTATACATTTTAGAATAAGGGTGTAACGTAACAACATTTGGAAAAAGTCGAGGGGTCTGAATATTTTCCGAAGGCACTGTATATAGCCTGGTCCCAGATCTCTGCTTTTGCCAACTCCAATGTCATTTTCAAGCTTAAAGGCAATTCCATAAGAAGTTGTCAAGAGCCTGGCACACAAGCCAAGGTATCTCAAGAGCCTGGCACACAGGCCAGGGTATCTCAAGAGCCTGACACACAGGCCAGGGTATCTCAAGAGCCTGGCACAGGCCAGGGTATCTCAAGAGCCTGGCACAGGCCAGGGTATCTCAAGAGCCTGGCACACAGGCCAGGGTATATCAAGAGCCTGGCACACAGGCCAAGGTATCTCAAGAGCCTGGCACACAGCCCAGGGTATCTCAAGAGCCTGGCACACAGGCCAGGGTATCTCAAGAGCCTGACACACAGGCCAGGGTATCTCAAGAGCCTGGCACAGGCCAGGGTATCTCAAGAGCCTGGCACAGGCCAGGGTATCTCAAGAGCCTGGCACACAGGCCAGGGTATCTCAAGAGCCTGGCACAGGCCAGGGTATCTCAAGAGCCTGGCACAGGCCAGGGTATCTCAAGAGCCTGGCACAGGCCAGGGTATCTCAAGAGCCTGGCACAGGCCAGGGTATCTCAAGAGCCTGGCACAGGCCAGGGTATCTCAAGAGCCTGGCACACAGGCCAGGGTATATCAAGAGCCTGGCACACAGGCCAGGGTATATCAAGAGCCAGACCAGGGTATGTATATTATTATATTGACCTGACATGGAGTTTGGTGGAACATTGATACTAGAAAGACAATAGAACGATGCAGAATTCAATTGCATTTTCTTTACCATTCAATTCTTACTTTGTAATTCTGCGTTGTTGGTAAAGGGCTCGTCAGTAAGCATTTCACAGTAAAGTCTACATCTGTTCTATATGGCACATGTGACAAATACAATTTGATTTGATACCATTTTTCACAATTATATCCCATTTTCCCAATAAATGGTTTGTCTTTACCAATAATAAAAGGGCCTCAAACAAACAAGCATGTTGTGTTGTGACAGTGTCCTGTGATATGATGTCCTATTCCCACCAGTAAGACAATTGCTCTTCCATATAACCCAGTGATTGACATGGATTGACATTAGGTGTAGGTACTCATGTTGGTTTCCAGTACTGCTTATATTTAGCTGCAGGAGCTCCACAATACATTCGAGATATTATAGGAACAAGAGCTCAAGCAGTTGAACATTTAAGGTTCTCCTGTCAGGTCCTGCCCAAGTCCTGCATGTACCTTAGAGCAGGGGGTGGGGGCAAAGTACGGCCCGCGAGCAGTTCAAGAGACATAAAAATAAAAATAAATTACCCCTTTTTTCTCCACAATTTCGTGATATCTGAATTGGTAGTAACAGTCTTGTCCCGTCGCTGCAACTCCCCTAAGGACTCGGGAGAGGCGAAAGTCGAAACACGACCCAGCCAAGCAGCACTGTTTCTTGACACAATGCCCCCGGAAACCAGCTGCTCTAATGTGTCGGAGGAAACACCGTACACCTGGCGACCGTGTCAGCGTGCATGCGCCTGGTCTGCCACAGGAGGCACTAGAGCGATGGGACAAGGAAATCTTGGCCTGCCAAACCCTCTCCTAACACGAACGACAATGGGCCAATTATGTGCCGCCTCACGGGTCTTTCAGTCACGGCCAGTTATGACACAGCCTGGGATCGAACCCGGGTCTGTAATGACACTTCTAGCTCTGCGATGCAGTAGCTTAGACCGCTGCGCCACACGGGAGGCCTCTGTAAATTGATTATAACAAACAATTAGTCCCACAAAAACGCATCCGTTGAATTTCAAAATCCCGATGTCGCCCTCGGACCAAAACTGAAAATCTCCCTCCTTTTCGAGATGAGGCAGAGATGATCAGCTCCAGAAGAATCTGTCAGCCTGTTTCTGGTAAGACGTTAAGAGCATTGTGATGAAACAGACTTGAAGCTTCTCTTCAAACAAACAATCGACTTCTTACCTTTACAGATAATGACATTATCCAACCAGACTGAATACCACCCCACCACCCCACCACAGGACCATGTGGACAACACCAGTAGACCACCCCACCACAGGACCATGTGGACAACACCAGTAGACCACCCCACCACAGGACCATGTGGACAACACCAGTAGACCACCCCACCACCCCACCACAGGACCATGTGAACAACACCAGTAGACTACCCCACCACCCACCACAGGACCATGTGGACAACACCAGTAGACCACCCCACCACCCCACCACAGGACCATGTGGACAACACCAGTAGACCACCCCACCACAGGACCATGTGGACAACACCAGTAGACCACCCCACCACCCACCACAGGACCATGTGGACAACACCAGTAGACCACCCCACCACCCCACCACAGGACCATGTGGACAACACCAGTAGACCACCCCACCACCCCACCACAGGACCATGTGGACAACACCAGTAGACCACCCCACCACCCCACCACAGGACCATGTGAACAACACCAGTAGACTACCCCACCACCCACCACAGGACCATGTGGACAACACCAGTAGACCACCCCACCACCCCACCACAGGACCATGTGGACAACACCAGTAGACCACCCCACCACAGGACCATGTGGACAACACCAGTAGACCACCCCACCACAGGACCATGTGGACAACACCAGTAGACCACCCCACCACCCACCACAGGACCATGTGGACAACACCAGTAGACCACCCCACCACCCCACCACAGGACCATGTGGACAACACCAGTAGACCACCCCACCACAGGACCATGTGGACAACACCAGTAGACCACCCCACCACAGGACCATGTGGACAACACCAGTAGACCACCCCACCACAGGACCATGTGGACAACACCAGTAGACTACCCCACCACCCCACCACAGGACCATGTAGACCACCCCACCACAGGACCATGTGGACAACACCAGTAGACTACCCCACCACCCCACCACAGGACCATGTGAACAACACCAGTAGACCACCCCACCACCCCACCACAGGACCATGTGGACAACACCAGTAGACCACCCCACCACCCCACCACAGGACCATGTGGACAACACCAGTAGACCACCCCACCACAGGACCATGTGGACAACACCAGTAGACTACCCCACCACCCCACCACAGGACCATGTGAACAACACCAGTAGACCACCCCACCACAGGACCATGTGGACAACACCAGTAGACCACCCACCACAGGACCATGTGGACAACACCAGTAGACCACCCCACCACAGGACCATGTGGACAACACCAGTAGACCACCCCACCACAGGACCATGTGGACAACACCAGTAGACCACCCCACCACCCCACCACAGGACCATGTGGACAACACCAGTAGACCACCCCACCACAGGACCATGTGGACAACACCAGTAGACCACCCCACCACAGGACCATGTGGACAACACCAGTAGACCACCCCACCACAGGACCATGTGGACAACACCAGTAGACCACCCCACCACAGGACCATGTGGACAACACCAGTAGACTACCCCACCACAGGACCATGTGGACAACACCAGTAGACTACCCACCACAGGACCATGTGGACAACACCAGTAGACCACCCCACCACAGGACCATGTGGACAACACCAGTAGACCACCCCACCACAGGACCATGTGGACAACACCAGTAGACCACCCCACCCCACCAGGACCATGTGGACAACACCAGTAGACCACCCCACCACAGGACCATGTGGACAACACCAGTAGACCACCCCACCACAGGACCATGTGGACAACACCAGTAGACTACCCCACCACCCCACCACAGGACCATGTGGACAACACCAGTAGACTACCCACCACAGGACCATGTGGACAACACCAGTAGACCACCCCACCACAGGACCATGTGGACAACACCAGTAGACTACCCCACCACCCCACCACAGGACCATGTGGACAACACCAGTAGACTACCCACCACAGGACCATGTGAACAACACCAGTAGACCACCCCACCACAGGACCATGTGGACAACACCAGTAGACCACCCCACCACAGGACCATGTGGACAACACCAGTAGACCACCCCACCACAGGACCATGTGGACAACACCAGTAGACCACCCCACCACCCACCACAGGACCATGTGGACAACACCAGTAGACCACCCCACCACAGGACCATGTGGACAACACCAGTAGACCACCCCACCACCCCACCACAGGACCATGTGGACAACACCAGTAGACTACCCCACCACAGGACCATGTGGACAACACCAGTAGACTACACCACATCACAACAACCCTAACCATCACAACAACCCTAACCATCACAACAACCCTAACCATCACAACAACCCTAACTCTCTTCAACCTGGTCCCTACAGTACTGTCAGGTAAAAACACCATTGTCAACCATGTGTCCGACCATCACATCTCACTGTGTGACGGTCGGAGAGAACATTTAATCAGACAGGCACGCAGAGAGATGTAATCCATGTTGCTCTGGTGGAGGAGACAACATGGCCGTCGTCAGTGTCTATTGAATATCTTTCCTGAGCATCTCTGGTTAAAATGACATCCCAGGTGACTGTCAGACAAATCAGTCTGTCAGAGTCTCAATGCTACTATAGTCTGATGGGATATCTTGTGGATAACTTTTCCTGACTCTACTTGAAGTCTGACAGCTGTAGGATTCAGTATGTTATGGGAACTGAATGGTGACAGCTGTAGGATTCAGTATGTTATGGAAACTGAATGGTGACAGCTGTAGGATTCAGTATGTTATGGAAACTGAATGGTGACAGCTGTAGGATTCAGTATGTTATGGAAACTGAATGGTGACAGCTGTAGGATTCAGTATGTTATGGGAACTGAATGGTGACAGCTGTAGGATTCAGTATGTTATGGAAACTGAATGGTGACAGCTGTAGGATTCAGTATGTTATGGAAACTGAATGGTGACAGCTGTAGGATTCAGTATGTTATGGAAACTGAATGGTGACAGCTGTAGGATTCAGTATGTTATGGAAACTGAATGGTGACAGCTGTAGGATTCAGTATGTTATGGAAACGGTGGATGACTTCTAAAGGACATCTAGGGGGTGACTCATGACTCATGTAAAAGTTGCCATTTTCTATATGCATAGCAAGGCTTTGGCACAGATAACACAATGTATTGTTAGAGGTAGGGCAAACATTATCCATCACAAACACATCTTTAAGTCTGAAGTTCAATTCGCCTGGATTTGAAATATTGCTATTAAATCAGGGTTTGAATTTTAAAAATCATACATTGCTTATGTTCACTTTGATTATCAATGAGACAATCACTTTCCGTCGATCATTATCTCAGAAAACAGAAAACAAAATATGATGAGTTACTATGAATCATGAAAACAACATGATCGTGTGTTTAACAGGACATGTTTCCCACATGGCACCCTAATCTCTATTAGAGGACACTACTGTTGACCAGAGCTGCATGGGCCTGGTCAAAACTAGAGCACTACGGGAACAGGGTGCCATTTGGGGCGAATATACAGACTGGGAAATATGTACATACTGTATTTGAGCTTCATATCATTGACTGGGGAATGGTGCATAGATAACAGTTTTAGCTAAAGATCTGCATAGATAACAGTTTAGCTAAAGATCTCAACAACAAAACAAGACATAATATATAGGAACTATTTCATTCTGTTGGTTAATATAATATAGAATACAGCATACACCAAGCTTCAATAGGATCCATGCATAGGTAATAGCTTGAGAGAACATTACAGTTGTGAAATCATCTCAGAAAGGAAGTTTGAGCAAAGGCACGTTGTGTTTCCCATGACGACACAGCGATGTGAAGAACCAACCAATAACATCACTGTCATTTAGAGCAGAATAACACTGTGGGATGTTGGGAAATGGGAGGGACGAGAACTGATGTCATGCTGGTTGTATCTGAAGTGTTTAAATCCCTCTCTTAATGGGTGACGGTGAGAGGGTAACCATATTATTAATCTGTCTTGGCCATGGGGGGGGGTCATGAACTGTAAAGGTTGTCAGGGCTGGGGCTTTGTAGATGTCTTGGCCATGGGGGGGGTCATGAACTGTAAAGGTTGTCAGGGCTGGGACTCTGTAGAGTCTAGTCTGGTCTGGTGGAGTCTAGTGGTCTAGTCTGGTGGAGTCTAGTCTGGTGGAGTCTAGTCTAGTCTGGTGGAGTCTAGACTAGTCTAGTCTGGTGGAGTCTAGACTAGTCTAGTCTGGTGGAGTCTAGACTAGTCTAGTCTGGTGGAGTCTAGTCTGGTGGAGTCTAGTCTAGTCTGGTGGAGTCTCTAGTCTGGTGGAGTCTAGTCTAGTCTGGTGGAGTCTAGACTAGTCTAGTCTGGTGGAGTCTAGACTAGTCTAGTCTGGTGGAGTCTAGTCTGGTGGAGTCTAGTCTGGTGGAGTCTAGTCTGGTGGAGTCTAGTCTGGTGGAGTCTAGTCTGGTGGAGTCTAGTCTGGTGGAGTCTAGTCTCTAGTCTGGTGGAGTCTAGTCTAGTCTGGTGGAGTCTAGTCTAGTCTAGTCTGGTGGAGTCTAGTCTAGTCTGGTGGAGTCTAGTCTGGTGGAGTCTAGACTAGTCTGGTGGAGTCTAGTCTAGTCTAGTCTGGTGGAGTCTAGTCTCTAGTCTCTAGTCTAGTCTAGTCTGGTGGTCTAGTCTAGTCTAGTCTAGTCTGGTGGAGTCTAGTCTAGTCTGGTGGAGTCTAGTCTAGTCTAGTCTGGTGGAGTCTAGTCTAGTCTAGTCTGGTGGAGTCTAGTCTAGTCTAGTCTGGTGGAGTCTAGACTAGTCTAGTCTGGTGGAGTCTAGACTAGTCTAGTCTGGTGGAGTCTAGACTAGTCTAGTCTGGTGGAGTCTAGTCTGGGTGGAGTCTAGTCTAGTCTAGTCTGGTGGGAGTCTAGGTGGAGTCTAGTCTAGTCTGGTGGAGTCTAGACTAGTCTAGTCTGGTGGAGTCTAGTCTAGTCTAGTCTGGTGGAGTCTGGTGGAGTCTAGTCTGGTGGAGTCTAGTCTGGTGGAGTCTAGTCTAGTCTAGTCTGGTGGAGTCTAGTCTAGTCTGGTGGAGTCTAGTCTAGTCTGGTGGAGTCTAGTCTAGTCTGGTGGAGTCTAGTCTAGTCTGGTGGAGTCTAGTCTAGTCTGGTGGAGTCTGGTGGAGTCTACTCTAGTCTGGTGGAGTCTAGTCTACTCTAGTCTGGTGGAGTCTAGTCTACTCTAGTCTGGTGGAGTCTAGTCTAGTCTGGTGGAGTCTAGTCTAGTCTGTCTGGTGGAGTCTAGTCTAGTCTGGTGGAGTCTAGTCTAGTCTGGTGGAGTCTAGTCTAGTCTGGTGGTCTGGTGGAGTCTAGTCTGGTGGAGTCTAGTCTGTCTGGGTGGAGTCTAGTCTGTCTGGTGGAGTCTAGTCTGGTGGAGTCTAGTCTAGTCTGGTGGAGTCTAGTCTACTCTAGTCTGGTGGAGTCTAGTCTACTCTAGTCTGGTGGAGTCTAGTCTACTCTAGTCTGGTGGAGTCTAGTCTGGTCTGGTGGAGTCTAGTCTAGTCTGGTGGAGTCTAGTCTAGTCTAGTCTGTCTGGTGGAGTCTAGTCTAGTCTGGTGGAGTCTGGTCTAGTCTAGGTGGAGTCTAGTCTAGTCTGGTGGAGTCTAGTCTGGTGGAGTCTAGTCTGGTGGAGTCTAGTCTAGTCTGGTGGAGTCTAGTCTAGTCTGGTGGAGTCTAGTCTAGTCTGGTGGAGTCTAGTCTAGTCTGGTGGAGTCTAGTCTAGTCTGGTGGAGTCTAGTCTAGTCTGGTGGAGTCTAGTCTAGTCTGGTGGAGTCTGGTGGAGTCTAGTCTAGTCTGGTGGAGTCTAGTCTACTCTAGTCTGGTGGAGTCTAGTCTACTCTAGTCTGGTGGAGTCTAGTCTAGTCTGGTGGAGTCTAGTCTAGTCTGGTGGAGTCTAGTCTGGTGGAGTCTAGTCTCTAGTCTGGTGGAGTCTAGTCTAGTCTAGTCTGGTGGAGTCTAGTCTAGTCTAGTCTGGTGGAGTCTAGTCTAGTCTGGTGGAGTCTAGTCTAGTCTGGTGGAGTCTAGTCTAGTCTAGTCTGGTGGAGTCTAGTCTAGTCTGGTGGAGTCTGGTGGAGTCTACTCTAGTCTGGTGGAGTCTAGTCTACTCTAGTCTGGTGGAGTCTAGTCTGGTGGAGTCTAGTCTAGTCTGGTGGAGTCTAATCTACTCTAGTCTGGTGGAGTCTAGTCTACTCTAGTCTGGTGGAGTCTAGTCTACTCTAGTCTGGTGGAGTCTAGTCTAGTCTAGTCTGGTGGAGTCTAGTCTAGTCTGGTGGAGTCTAGTCTAGTCTGGTGGAGTCTAGTCTAGTCTGGTGGAGTCTAGTCTACTCTAGTCTGGTGGAGTCTAGTCTAGTCTGGTGGAGTCTAGTCTAGTCTGGTGGAGTCTAGTCTAGTCTAGTCTGGTGGAGTCTAGTCTAGTCTGGTGGAGTCTGTTGGAGTCTAGTCTACTCTAGTCTGGTGGAGTCTAGTCTACTCTAGTCTGGTGGAGTCTAGTCTACTCTAGTCTGGTGGAGTCTAGTCTAGTCTGGTGGAGTCTAGTCTAGTCTAGTCTGGTGGAGTCTAGTCTAGTCTGGTGGAGTCTAGTCTACTCTAGTCTGGTGGAGTCTAGTCTACTCTAGTCTGGTGGAGTCTGGTGGAGTCTAGTCTACTCTAGTCTGGTGGAGTCTAGTCTGGTGGAGTCTACTCTAGTCTGGTGGAGTCTAGTCTACTCTAGTCTGGTGGAGTCTAGTCTACTCTAGTCTGGTGGAGTCTAGTCTAGTCTAGTCTGGTGGAGTCTAGTCTAGTCTAGTCTGGTGGAGTCTAGTCTAGTCTAGTCTGGTGGAGTCTAGTCTAGTCTAGTCTAGTCTGGTGGAGTCTAGTCTACTCTAGTCCGGTGGACTCTAGTCTACTCTAGTCCGGTGGAGTCTAGTCTACTCTAGTCTGGTGGAGTCTAGTCTACTCTAGTCTGGTGGAGTCTAGTCTGGTGGAGTCTAGTCTGGTGGAGTCTAGTCTACTCTAGTCTGGTGAGTCTAGTCTGGTGGAGTCTAGTCTGGTGGAGTCTAGTCTACTCTAGTCTGGTGGAGTCTAGTCTACTCTAGTCTGGTGGAGTCTAGTCTACTCTAGTCTGGTGAAGTCTAGTCTACTCTAGTCTGGTGGAGTCTAGTCTAGTCTGGTGGAGTCTACTCTAGTCTGGTGGAGTCTAGTCTACTCTAGTCTGGTGAGTCTAGTCTAGTCTGGGTCTAGTCTACTCTAGTCTGGTGGAGTCTAGTCTAGTCTGGTGGAGTCTAGTCTAGTCTGGTGGAGTCTAGTCTAGTCTGGTCTGGTGGAGTCTAGTCTAGTCTGGTGGAGTCTAGTCTAGTCTGGTGGAGTCTAGTCTAGTCTGGTGGAGTCTAGTCTAGTCTGGTGGAGTCTAGTCTAGTCTAGTCTGGTGGAGTCTAGTCTAGTCTAGTCTGGTGGTCTAGTCTAGTCTGGTGGAGTCTAGTCTGGTGGAGTCTAGTCTAGTCTGGTGGAGTCTAGTCTAGTCTAGTCTGGTGGAGTCTAGTCTAGTCTAGTCTGGTGGAGTCTAGTCTAGTCTGGTGGAGTCTAGTCTCCTCTAGTCTGGTGGAGTCTAGTCTAGTCTGGTGGAGTCTAGTCTACTCTAGTCTGGTAGAGTCTAGTCTGGTGGAGTCTAGTCTGGTGGAGTCTGGTAGTCTAGTCTCCTCTAGTCTGGTGGAGTCTAGTCTAGTCTCTCTAGTCTGGTGGAGTCTAGTCTAGTCCTCTCTGGTGGAGTCTAGTCTAGTCTGGTGGAGTCTAGTCTAGTCTGGTGTCTAGTCTAGTCTAGTCTGGTGGAGTCTAGTCTCTAGTCTGGTGGAGTCTAGTCTAGTCTAGTCTAGTCTAGTCTGGTGGAGTCTAGTCTAGTCTAGTCTGGTGGAGTCTAGTCTAGTCTGGTGGAGTCTAGTCTACTCTAGTCTGGTGGAGTCTAGTCTACTCTAGTCTGGTGGAGTCTAGTCTAGTCTGGTGGAGTCTAGTCTAGTCTGGTGGAGTCTAGTCTCCTCTAGTCTGGTGGAGTCTAGTCTACTCTAGTCTGGTGGAGTCTAGTCTAGTCTAGTCTGGTGGAGTCTAGTCTCCTCTAGTCTGGTGGAGTCTAGTCTCCTCTAGTCTGGTGGAGTCTAGTCTCCTCTAGTCTGGTGGAGTCTAGTCTCCTCTAGTCTGGCAGAGTCTAGTCTGGTGGAGTCTGTCTAGAGTCTAGTCTAGTCTCTAGTCTGGTAGAGTCTAGTCTAGTCTGGTGGAGTCTAGTCTAGTCTGGTGGAGTCTAGTCTACTCTAGTCTGGTGAGTCTAGTCTAGTCTAGTCTGGTGGAGTCTAGTCTAGTCTGGTGGAGTCTAGTCTAGTCTAGTCTGGTGGAGTCTAGTCTAGTCTAGTCTGGTGGAGTCTAGTCTCCTCTAGTCTGGTGGAGTCTAGTCTAGTCTAGTCTGGTGGAGTCTAGTCTCCTCTAGTCTGGTAGAGTCTAGTCTCCTCTAGTCTGGTGGAGTCTAGTCTCCTCTAGTCTGGTGGAGTCTAGTCTAGTCTGGTGGAGTCTAGTCTCTAGTCTGGTGGAGTCTAGTCTAGTCTGGTGAGTCTAGTCTCCTCTAGTCTGGTGAGTCTAGTCTCTGGTGGAGTCTAGTCTAGTCTGGTGGAGTCTAGTCTCCTCTAGTCTGGTGGAGTCTAGTCTAGTCTAGTCTGGTGGAGTCTAGTCTCTCTAGTCTGGTGGAGTCTAGTCTCTAGTCTGGTGGAGTCTAGTCTGGTCTGGTGGAGTAGTCTAGTCTCCTCTAGTCTGGTGGAGTCTAGTCTAGTCTGGTAGAGTCTAGTCTCCTCTAGTCTGGTGGAGTCTAGTCTAGTCTGGTGGAGTCTAGTCTCCTCTAGTCTGGTGGAGTCTAGTCTAGTCTGGTGGAGTCTAGTCTACTCTAGTCTGGTAGAGTCTAGTCTCCTCTAGTCTGGTAGAGTCTCCTCTAGTCTGGTCTCCTCTAGTCTGGTGGAGTCTAGTCTAGTCTCCTCTAGTCTGGTGGAGTCTAGTCTCCTCTAGTCTGGTGGAGTCTAGTCTAGTCTGGTGGAGTCTAGTCTCCTCTAGTCTGGTAGAGTCTAGTCTAGTCTGGTGGAGTCTAGTCTCCTCTAGTCTGGTGGAGTCTAGTCTCCTCTAGTCTGGTGGAGTCTAGTCTCCTCTAGTCTGGTGGAGTCTAGTCTCCTCTAGTCTGGTGGAGTCTAGTCTCCTCTAGTCTGGTGGAGTCTAGTCTCCTCTAGTCTGGTGGAGTCTAGTCTAGTCTGGTGGAGTCTAGTCTAGTCTGGTGGAGTCTAGTCTCCTCTAGTCTGGTGGAGTCTAGTCTAGTCTAGTCTGGTGGAGTCTAGTCTAGTCTGGTGGAGTCTAGTCTAGTCTAGTCTGGTGGAGTCTAGTCTAGTCTAGTCTGGTAGAGTCTAGTCTAGTCTAGTCTGGTGGAGTCTAGTCTAGTCTGGTGGAGTCTAGTCTCCTCTAGTCTGGTAGAGTCTAGTCTCCTCTAGTCTGGTGAGTCTAGTCTAGTCTAGTCTGGTGGAGTCTAGTCTAGTCTGGTGGAGTCTAGTCTAGTCTAGTCTGGTGGAGTCTAGTCTACTCTAGTCTGGTAGAGTCTAGTCTCCTCTAGTCTGGTAGAGTCTAGTCTCCTCTAGTCTGGTGGAGTCTAGTCTCCTCTAGTCTGGTGGAGTCTAGTCTCCTCTAGTCTGGTGAGTCTAGTCTAGTCTGGTAGAGTCTAGTCTAGTCTGGTAGAGTCTAGTCTAGTCTGGTGGAGTCTAGTCTAGTCTGGTGGAGTCTAGTCTAGTCTGGTGGAGTCTAGTCTAGTCTAGTCTGGTAGAGTCTAGTCTAGTCTGGTAGAGTCTAGTCTAGTCTGGTGGAGTCTAGTCTAGTCTGGTGGAGTCTAGTCTAGTCTAGTCTGGTGGAGTCTAGTCTCCTCTAGTCTGGTAGAGTCTAGTCTAGTCTGGTGGAGTCTAGTCTAGTCTGGTGGAGTCTAGTCTAGTCTGGTGGAGTCTAGTCTCCTCTAGTCTGGTAGAGTCTAGTCTAGTCTGGTGGAGTCTAGTCTAGTCTAGTCTGGTCTGGAGTCTAGTCTAGTCTGGTAGAGTCTAGTCTAGTCTGGTGAGTCTAGTCTCCTCTAGTCTGGTGGAGTCTAGTCTAGTCTGGTGGAGTCTCTCTCTAGTCTGGTAGAGTCTAGTCTAGTCTGGTGGAGTCTCTCTCTAGTCTGGTGGAGTCTAGTCTAGTCTGGTAGAGTCTAGTCTCCTCTAGTCTGGTAGAGTCTAGTCTAGTCTGGTCTGGAGTCTAGTCTAGTCTAGTCTGGTGGAGTCTAGTCTAGTCTGGTAGAGTCTAGTCTAGTCTGGTAGAGTCTAGTCTAGTCTAGTCTGGTGGAGTCTAGTCTCCTCTAGTCTGGTAGAGTCTAGTCTAGTCTGGTGGTCTAGTCTAGTCTAGTCTGTCTAGTCTGGTGGAGTCTAGTCTAGTCTAGTCTGGTGGAGTCTAGTCTCTCTAGTCTGGTGGAGTCTAGTCTAGTCTAGTCTGGTAGAGTCTAGTCTACTCTAGTCTGGTGGAGTCTAGTCTAGTCTGGTGGAGTCTAGTCTACTCTAGTCTGGTAGAGTCTAGTCTAGTCTGGTGGAGTCTAGTCTACTCTAGTCTGGTAGAGTCTAGTCTACTCTAGTCTGGTAGAGTCTAGTCTAGTCTGGTCTGGAGTCTAGTCTCCTCTAGTCTGGTGGAGTCTAGTCTAGTCTGGTGGAGTCTAGTCTAGTCTAGTCTGGTAGAGTCTAGTCTACTCTAGTCTGGTAGAGTCTAGTCTAGTCTAGTCTGGTGGAGTCTGGTGAGTCTAGTCTAGTCTGGTGGAGTCTAGTCTAGTCTAGTCTGGTAGAGTCTAGTCTCTAGTCTGGTGGAGTCTAGTCTCCTCTAGTCTGGTAGAGTCTAGTCTAGTCTGGTGGTCTAGTCTCTCTAGTCTGGTGAGTCTAGTCTAGTCTGGTGGAGTCTCCTCTAGTCTGGTAGAGTCTAGTCTAGTCTGGTGGAGTCTAGTCTCCTCTAGTCTGGTGGAGTCTAGTCTCCTCTAGTCTGGTGGAGTCTCCTCTAGTCTGGTAGAGTCTAGTCTAGTCTGGTAGAGTCTAGTCTACTCTAGTCTGGTGGAGTCTAGTCTCCTCTAGTCTGGTAGAGTCTAGTCTAGTCTGGTGGAGTCTAGTCTACTCTAGTCTGGTAGAGTCTAGTCTACTCTAGTCTGGTAGAGTCTAGTCTCCTCTAGTCTGGTAGAGTCTCCTCTAGTCTGGTAGAGTCTCCTCTAGTCTGGTAGAGTCTCCTCTAGTCTGGTAGAGTCTAGTCTAGTCTGGTGGAGTCTAGTCTCCTCTAGTCTGGTAGAGTCTAGTCTAGTCTGGTGGAGTCTAGTCTCCTCTAGTCTGGTGGAGTCTAGTCTCCTCTAGTCTGGTGGAGTCTAGTCTCCTCTAGTCTGGTGGAGTCTAGTCTCCTCTAGTCTGGTGGAGTCTAGTCTCCTCTAGTCTGGTAGAGTCTAGTCTAGTCTGGTGGAGTCTAGTCTCCTCTAGTCTGGTAGAGTCTAGTCTAGTCTGGTGGAGTCTAGTCTAGTCTGGTGGAGTCTAGTCTCCTCTAGTCTGGTAGAGTCTAGTCTAGTCTGGTGGAGTCTAGTCTCCTCTAGTCTGGTAGAGTCTAGTCTAGTCTGGTGGAGTCTAGTCTCCTCTAGTCTGGTAGAGTCTAGTCTAGTCTGGTGGAGTCTAGTCTCCTCTAGTCTGGTAGAGTCTAGTCTAGTCTGGTGGAGTCTAGTCTCCTCTAGTCTGGTGGAGTCTAGTCTCCTCTAGTCTGGTGGAGTCTCCTCTAGTCTGGTAGAGTCTAGTCTAGTCTGGTAGAGTCTAGTCTCCTCTAGTCTGGTGGAGTCTAGTCTCCTCTAGTCTGGTGGAGTCTAGTCTCCTCTAGTCTGGTAGAGTCTAGTCTAGTCTGGTGGAGTCTAGTCTCCTCTAGTCTGGTGGAGTCTAGTCTCCTCTAGTCTGGTAGAGTCTCCTCTAGTCTGGTAGAGTCTAGTCTAGTCTGGTAGAGTCTAGTCTCCTCTAGTCTGGTGGAGTCTAGTCTCCTCTAGTCTGGTAGAGTCTAGTCTAGTCTGGTGGAGTCTAGTCTAGTCTGGTAGAGTCTAGTCTCCTCTAGTCTGGTAGAGTCTCCTCTAGTCTGGTAGAGTCTCCTCTAGTCTGGTAGAGTCTAGTCTCCTCTAGTCTGGTGGAGTCTAGTCTCCTCTAGTCTGGTAGAGTCTAGTCTAGTCTGGTGGAGTCTAGTCTCCTCTAGTCTGGTAGAGTCTAGTCTAGTCTGGTGGAGTCTAGTCTCCTCTAGTCTGGTGGAGTCTAGTCTCCTCTAGTCTGGTGGAGTCTAGTCTCCTCTAGTCTGGTGGAGTCTAGTCTCCTCTAGTCTGGTGGAGTCTAGTCTCCTCTAGTCTGGTGGAGTCTAGTCTAGTCTGGTGGAGTCTAGTCTCCTCTAGTCTGGTGGAGTCTAGTCTAGTCTAGTCTGGTGGAGTCTAGTCTAGTCTGGTGGAGTCTAGTCTAGTCTAGTCTGGTAGAGTCTAGTCTAGTCTGGTAGAGTCTAGTCTAGTCTAGTCTGGTGGA
The DNA here is from genome assembly GCF_021184085.1 of Oncorhynchus gorbuscha. Classification (NCBI taxonomy): domain Eukaryota; kingdom Metazoa; phylum Chordata; class Actinopteri; order Salmoniformes; family Salmonidae; genus Oncorhynchus; species Oncorhynchus gorbuscha. Next base: position 98,275,668 of record NC_060188.1, read on the forward strand.
GTCTAGTCTAGTCTGGTGGAGTCTAGTCTCCTCTAGTCTGGTAGAGTCTAGTCTAGTCTGGTAGAGTCTAGTCTAGTCTGGTGGAGTCTAGTCTAGTCTGGTGGAGTCTAGTCTAGTCTAGTCTGGTGGAGTCTAGTCTAGTCTAGTCTGGTAGAGTCTAGTCTAGTCTGGTAGAGTCTAGTCTAGTCTAGTCTGGTGGAGTCTAGTCTAGTCTGGTGGAGTCTAGTCTCCTCTAGTCTGGTAGAGTCTAGTCTAGTCTGGTAGAGTCTAGTCTAGTCTGGTAGAGTCTAGTCTAGTCTGGTGGAGTCTAGTCTAGTCTGGTGGAGTCTAGTCTAGTCTGGTAGAGTCTAGTCTAGTCTAGTCTGGTAGAGTCTAGTCTAGTCTGGTAGAGTCTAGTCTAGTCTGGTGGAGTCTAGTCTAGTCTGGTGGAGTCTAGTCTAGTCTAGTCTGGTGGAGTCTAGACTAGTCTAGTCTGGTAGAGTCTAGTCTAGTCTGGTGGAGTCTAGTCTAGTCTGGTGGAGTCTAGTCTAGTCTGGTGGAGTCTAGACTAGTCTAGTCTGGTAGAGTCTAGTCTAGTCTGGTGGAGTCTAGACTAGTCTAGTCTGGTAGAGTCTAGTCTAGTCTGGTAGAGTCTAGTCTAGTCTGGTGGAGTCTCCTCTAGTCTGGTAGAGTCTAGTCTAGTCTGGTGGAGTCTCCTCTAGTCTGGTAGAGTCTAGTCTAGTCTGGTGGAGTCTCCTCTAGTCTAGTAGAGTCTAGTCTAGTCTGGTAGAGTCTAGTCTAGTCTGGTAGAGTCTAGTCTAGTCTGGTAGAGTCTAGTCTAGTCTGGTAGAGTCTAGTCTAGTCTGGTAGAGTCTAGTCTAGTCTGGTAGAGTCTAGTCTAGTCTAGTCTGGTGGAGTCTAGTCTCCTCTAGTCTGGTAGAGTCTAGTCTAGTCTGGTAGAGTCTAGTCTAGTCTGGTGGAGTCTAGTCTAGTCTGGTGGAGTCTAGTCTAGTCTGGTGGAGTCTAGTCTAGTCTAGTCTGGTAGAGTCTAGTCTAGTCTAGTCTGGTGGAGTCTAGTCTAGTCTGGTGGAGTCTAGTCTCCTCTAGTCTGGTAGAGTCTAGTCTAGTCTGGTGGAGTCTAGTCTAGTCTAGTCTGGTAGAGTCTAGTCTAGTCTGGTAGAGTCTAGTCTAGTCTGGTGGAGTCTAGTCTAGTCTGGTGGAGTCTAGTCTAGTCTGGTGGAGTCTAGTCTAGTCTAGTCTGGTAGAGTCTAGTCTAGTCTGGTAGAGTCTAGTCTAGTCTAGTCTGGTGGAGTCTAGTCTAGTCTGGTGGAGTCTAGTCTAGTCTGGTGGAGTCTAGTCTAGTCTGGTGGAGTCTAGTCTCCTCTAGTCTGGTAGAGTCTAGTCTAGTCTGGTGGAGTCTAGTCTAGTCTAGTCTGGTAGAGTCTAGTCTAGTCTGGTAGAGTCTAGTCTAGTCTGGTGGAGTCTAGTCTAGTCTGGTGGAGTCTAGTCTAGTCTGGTAGAGTCTAGTCTAGTCTGGTAGAGTCTAGTCCAGTCTAGTCTGGTGGAGTCTAGTCTAGTCTGGTGGAGTCTAGTCTCCTCTAGTCTGGTAGAGTCTAGTCTAGTCTGGTGGAGTCTAGTCTAGTCTGGTGGAGTCTAGTCTAGTCTGGTAGAGTCTAGTCTAGTCTGGTGGAGTCTAGTCTAGTCTGGTGGAGTCTAGTCTAGTCTGGTGGAGTCTAGTCTAGTCTGGTGGAGTCTAGTCTAGTCTAGTCTGGTGGAGTCTAGACTAGTCTAGTCTGGTAGAGTCTAGTCTAGTCTGGTAGAGTCTAGTCTAGTCTGGTGGAGTCTAGTCTAGTCTGGTGGAGTCTAGTCTAGTCTAGTCTGGTGGAGTCTAGACTAGTCTAGTCTGGTAGAGTCTAGTCTAGTCTGGTGGAGTCTAGACTAGTCTAGTCTGGTAGAGTCTAGTCTAGTCTGGTAGAGTCTAGTCTAGTCTGGTAGAGTCTAGTCTAGTCTGGTGGAGTCTCCTCTAGTCTGGTAGAGTCTAGTCTAGTCTGGTGGAGTCTCCTCTAGTCTAGTAGAGTCTAGTCTAGTCTGGTAGAGTCTAGTCTAGTCTGGTGGAGTCTACTCTAGTCTAGTCTGGTAGAGTCTAGTCTAGTCTAGTCTAGTGGAGTCTACTCTAGTCTAGTCTAGTCTAGTCTACTCTAGTCTGGTGGAGTCTAGTCTAGTCTGGTGGAGTCTAGTCTAGTCTGGTGGAGTCTAGTCTGGTGGAGTCTAGTCTAGTCTAGTCTGGTAGAGTCTCCTCTAGTCTGGTAGAGTCTAGTCTAGTCTGGTGGAGTCTAGTCTAGTCTGGTGGAGTCTAGTCTAGTCTGGTGGAGTCTAGTCTAGTCTGGTGGAGTCTAGTCTAGTCTGGTGGAGTCTAGTCTGGTGGAGTCTAGTCTAGTCTGGTAGAGTCTCCTCTAGTCTGGTAGAGTCTAGTCTAGTCTGGTGTAGTCTAGTCTAGTCTAGTCTAGTCTAGTCTAGTCTGGTCTAGTCTGGTAGAGTCTAGTCTAGTCTAGTCTGGTGGAGTCTCCTCTAGTCTCCTCTAGTCTAGTCTAGTCTGGTAGAGTCTCCTCTAGTCTCCTCTAGTCTAGTCTAGTCTGGTAGAGTCTAGTCTAGTCTAGTCTGGTAGAGTCTAGTCTAGTCTAGTCTGGTAGAGTCTCCTCTAGTCTGGTAGAGTCTAGTCTAGTCTCCTCTAGTCTGGTGGAGTCTAGTCTAGTCTGGTGGAGTCTAGTCTAGTCTGGTGGAGTCTAGTCTAGTCTGGTGGAGTCTAGTCTAGTCTAGTCTAGTCTCCTCTAGTCTGGTAGAGTCTCCTCTAGTCTGGTAGAGTCTCCTCTAGTCTGGTAGAGTCTCCTCTAGTCTGGTAGAGTCTCCTCTAGTCTGGTAGAGTCTAGTCTAGTCTCCTCTAGTCTGGTGGAGTCTAGTCTAGTCTGGTGGAGTCTAGTCTAGTCTGGTGGAGTCTAGTCTAGTCTGGTGGAGTCTAGTCTAGTCTGGTGGAGTCTAGTCTAGTCTGGTGGAGTCTAGTCTAGTCTAGTCTCCTCTAGTCTGGTAGAGTCTCCTCTAGTCTGATAGAGTCTCCTCTAGTCTGGTAGAGTCTCCTCTAGTCTGGTAGAGTCTCCTCTAGTCTGGTAGAGTCTCCTCTAGTCTCCTCTAGTCTGGTAGAGTCTAGTCTAAAAAATCTATTTTGTTAGATCAGATTGTTGAATGTGTTCCAGTCTGGTCAATAAAACATCTTTGTTCCATTGACTCATTTAACGCAACTATGCAGATATACAGGAAGTTATGACGTCATCCAGACACTGCTAGTGATTGGCCAGCATGGATATGGCCGAACTCTGTTCCCTCCTTTTCATCCAATGACCAATAGCAGCAGCCTTGTTTGCAGTCCGTTCCTTCTCCTCTGAATTGCAGTCTCTATTCTGCAGAATGCCAATCTATCTATACCCTCTTCATAAACAGTCTAAAACAGTTTATAATGCCAATCGGTCTATACAATAATGCCCTGTGATGCTTCTTACAGTTGAAATGAATGAAGGACCATGAGATCATCAGGTACACAGAAAGGAAAATTACGTGAAAGGTAGAGACCAGGACCTTGTTCGGTCAGTAAGGTTCTGGGGAGGAGGACAGGTGTGTTGTTAGTTGGTGCTCCATACTGTACAGTACGTAGTGTTGAGCCTCATAGCCAATCAGATGATGTTAAACTCCAGTGGGAGGAGTCAGTCATTGGTTGCAACATGTCTGTTCGTTGGCAGGCAGCGATCAGGCACGGCACACGTCCCAGATGGCTTGCGGGTAGCATGGTGGATTGTGGGTCGTGTTGTGTGGATGCTGCACCCATCTGTTGGGGGTGTGGCCTGGTGGAGACAAGAGGCCCTATAAGGGCTGAGAGGAGGGGCCAACCTAGGCTGAGAAGAGGAGGGAGGAGGTTAGATAGGAGGAGAGAAGGGGGAAGGAAGCGGACAGACAGACAGACCCTGCATAATGACAGAGCTGGCTGATGGATATAGAGAAGGAAGACAGACAGACAGACAGACAGACGGACAGACAGACAGACGGAGACAGACAGACAGACAGACAGACAGGACGGACGGACGGACGGACGGACGGACGGACGGACAATACGAGCCTACAATACGAGGCTACAATACAAGGCTACAATACGAGGCCACAAAAGCTGTCTTCACACCAACTCGTAGAGATCACAGATGGGTTCAGTAGTACTGTGGGTGGATGAGAGTTGGGGTTAGTCAAATCACATCTTGTCACATGTTTCATAAACAACAGGTATAGACTAACAGTGAAATGTTTACTTAAGGTCCCTTCCCAACAACACAGAGAGAAATAAAATAGAGAGATAATAGAAAAGTTTAAAAAGTAATAATAAATACCCAATGAGTAACAAAAAGGGAAGAGGAACTAACTATAATATATGAAGAGTTGTTTTTTACTACAAACCTAACTATAATATATGAAGAGTTGTTTTTTACTACAAACCTAACTATAATATATGAAGAGGAGTTGTTTTTTACTACAACCCTAACTATAATATATGTCTCTCTGTCTGTCTGTCTTCTCTATATTCATCACCCGGCCTCTGTCATTATGCAGGGCCTGTCTGTCAGAGAAAGGCATTATTACATGTGATTTATGTGTTGTTCCTCTCTTCCCTTCTCTCTCCTCCTCTTCCCTTCTCTCTCCTCCTCTTCCCTTCTCTCTCCTCCTCTTCCCTTCTCTCTCCTCCTCTTCCCTTCTCTCTCCTCCAATTCCCTTCTCTCTCCTCCAATTCCCTTCTCTCTCCTCCTCTTCCCTTCTCTCTCCTGCAATTCCCTTCTCTCTCCTGCAATTCCCTTCTCTCTCCTCCTCTTCCCTTCTCTCTCCTCCTCTTCCCTTCTCTCTCCTCCTCTTCCCTTCTCTCTCCTCCTCTTCCCTTCTCTCCCCTCTTCTTCCTTCTCTCTCCTCTTCTTCCTTCTCTCTCCTCCAATTCCCTTCTCTCTCCTCCTCTTCCCTTCTCTCTCCTCCTCTTCCCTTCTCTCTCCTCCTCTTCCTTCTCTCTCCTCCAATTCCCTTCTCTCTCCTCTTCTTCCTTCTCTCTCCTCCTCTTCCCTTCTCTCTCCTCCAATTCCCTTCTCTCTCCTCCAATTCCCTTCTCTCTCCTCCTCTTCCCTTCTCTCTCCTCGATGTGCAGGGGTACGAGGTAATTGAGGTATTGATAGTCTAGGTGGTTAACTATTCAACTAACTATTTAACAGTCTTATGGCTTGGGGGTAGAAGCTGTTCAGGGTCCTGTTGGTTCCAGACTTGGTACATCGGTAGCGCTTTCTGTGCTGTAGCAGAGAGAATCGTTTATGGGGGCTGGAGTCTTTGATAACTTTTAGTGCCTTCCTCTGACACCGCCTGGTACAGAGGACCTGGATGGCAGGGAACTCAGCCCCAGTGATGTAGCCAGTCAAGATGCTCTCAATGGTGCAGCAGTATAACGTTTTGAGGATCTGAGGGCCCAGGCCAAATTTTTTCAGGCTCCTGAGGAGGAAGAGGTGTTGTTGTGACCTCTTCATGACTGTGTTGGTGCGTGTGAACCGTGATAGATCCTTTTTGATGTGGACTTGAAGCTCTCAACCCCACTACAGCCCCGTCGATGTGAATGGGGGCATGCTCGGCCCTCCGTTTTCTATAGTCCACGATCAGCTCCTTTGTCTTGCTGACACTGCCAGGTGTCTGACCTCCTCCCTATAGACTCATTGTCATCTGTGATCAGGCCTACAACCGCCGCGTGGTCAGGCCTACAACCGCCGCGTGGTCAGGCCTACAACCGCCGCGTGGTCAGGCCTACAACCGCCGCGTGGTCAGGCCTACAACCGCCGCGTGATCAGGCCTACAACCGCCGCGTGATCAGGCCTACAACCGCCGCGTGGTCAGGCCTACAACCGCCGCGCGGTCAGGCCTACAACCGCCGCGTCGTCAGCAAACTTAAAGATGGTGTTGGAGTCGGTGTGCGGCCACACATTGTGGATGTACAGGGAGTTTGGAGGGGACTAAACACGCACCCCTGAAGGACCCCCGTGTTGAAGGTCAGTGTGGCAGATGCTTTGTTACCTACCCTTACCACCTGGGGGCGGCCCTTCAGGAAGTCCAGGATCCAGTTGCAGAGGGAGGTGTTTAGTCCAAGGGTCCTTAGCTTCGTGATGAGCTTTGAGGTCACTATGGTGTTGGACGCTGAGCTGTAAATAATGATTAGTATTCTCACGTAGGGATATTCCTTTTGTCCAGGTGGGAAAGGGCAGTGTGGAGTGCAATAAAGATTGTCATCTGTGGATCTGTTAGGGCGGTATGGAAATTGGAGTGGGTCTAGTGTGTTTGGGATGATGGTGTTGATATGAGCCATTACCAGCCTTTCAAAGCACCTCATGGCTACAGACGTGAGTGCATTTAGGCAGGTTAAATTGGTGTTCTTGGGCACAGGGACTATGGTAGTCTGCTTGAAACATGTTGGTATTACAGACTGGATCAGTGAGAGGTTGAAAATATCAGTGAAAACACCTGCCAGTTGATCAGCACATGCCCGGAGCAACCGTCCTGCTAATCGGTCTGGCCCTGCGGCCTTGTGAATGTTGACCTGTTTAAAGGTCTTTCTCATGTCGGCTACAGAGAGCGTGATCACACAGTCGTCTGGAACAGCTGTTGCTCTCATGCATGGTTCAATGTTCCTTGCCTTGAAGTAAGCGTAGAAGGCATTTAGCTCATCTGGTAGGCTCACATCACTGGGCAGCTCGTGGCTGGGTTTCCCTTTGTAGTCTGTAATAGTTTTCACATCTGAGGAGCGTCAGAGCCTGTGTAGTAGGATTCAATCTTAGTCCTGTATTGATGCTTTGCCTGTTTGGTGGTTTGTCGGAGGGCATAGCAGTATTTATTATAAGCGTCCGGATTAGTGTAACAGCTCCTTGAAAGCGGCCTATAGCTCAGTGAGGATGTTGCCTGTAATCCATGGCTTCTGGTTGGGATATGTACGTACAGTCACTGTGGGGACGACGTCATTAATGCACATATACTCCCCAATGCCATCAGATGAATCCCGTATTCCTGTCTGTTGTAGCGAAACAGTCCTGTAGCATCTGTTTCATTGGACTGCTTCGTATTGAACACGTCACTGCTACCTCCTGTTTGAGTTTTTACTTGTTAGCGGGAATCAGGAGGATGGAGTTATGGTCAGATTTGCCAAATGGAGGGTCGAGGGAGAGCATTGTATGTGTCTCTGTGTGTGGACTACTGGTGATCTAGTGGTATGGCTTGATTCAACCATATTACATGGTAAATGTGCAGTGGTTGGTTGAAATTGCGAGCACTCTTTTTAGAGGTTAGAGGTCAGTGATAAGGGTTAGAGGTCAGTGATAAGGGTTATAGGTTAGAGGTCAGTGATAAGGATGATAGGTTAGAGTTCAGTAATAAGGGTTAGAGGTCAGTGTTAAGGGTTAGAGTTTAGAGGTCAGTGATAAGGTTTATAGGTTAGAGGTCAGTGATAAGGATGATAGGTTAGAGTTCAGTAATAAGGGTTAGAGGTCAGTGTTAAGGGTTAGAGTTTAGAGGTCAGTGATAAGGTTTAGAGGTTAGAGGTCAAGGCTTGCTCACTTTAGATTGGCATGGACTTCATCTTCACCATTGAGGTTAGTTCCTGTTTTGTCACATTGTCCCGCCTCCGTTGCCTCACCCTATATTGAAAACAAAATAAGATTAATATTTACATGTGAATAAATGTTTAAATTCACTTGCTATAGAAACTGTGTATTACAGTGTGTGTGATTTAGACTAGGATAACAGGTATAAGGATCTTATTATATGAGATATGAGACACCAGGACCAGATAAATGGTATATTATCTCACCACATGAGGACCGATAGAGAGGACACCAGGACCAGATAAATGGTATATTATCTCACCACATGAGGACCGATAGAGGACATAAGGACCAGATAAATGGTATATTATCTCACCACATGAGGACCGATAGAGAGGACACCAGGACCAGATAAATGGTATATTATCTCACCACAAGAGGACCGATAGAGAGGACATAAGGATGATACCAGATAAATGGCCAGTAGAATCAGCAGACTGCCACCATCATCCTCTGAGGCTAGAGAGGACAGAAGAGAGAAAACCTAGAATACATTCTGTTCTTATCAGACACACATGAGGACGTACAATGTTCTGTGTTTTGGATTTGTTTTTCATTATTATTTTTTGTATATTATTTTCTTAAGCGATTTCAGATTTACAAATGAAATGTATTTTCATTACAAATGATTACTAGAACAGTTAGATCTGTGGTTGAAAAATAATGACTGAAGTACAGTACCAGACAAAGGTTTTGGAAAAGCATTCCAGGTGAAGCTGTTTGAGAGAATGCAAAGAGGACCTGTCATCAAGGCAAAGGGTGACTACTTTGAAGAATCTCAGATTTAAAATATATTTTGATTTGTTAAAACCTTTTTTGGTTACTACATGATTCCATATGTGATAGTTTTGATGTCTTCACTAGTATTCTACAATGTAGAAAATAGTAAAAATAAAGAAAAACTATGGAATGATAAAACTGTTGATGGTTCTGTATAGAGATACCGGTGTATAGAGAGAGACTGGTGGATAGAGAGACTGACCATAGAGAGACTGATGTATATAGAGAGACTGATGTATAGAGAGACTGATGTATATAGAGATGATGTATATAGAGACTGATGTATAGAGAGACTGATGTATAGAGAGACTGATGTATAGAGAGACTGATGTATAGAGAGAGACTGATGTATATATAGAGACTGGTGTTTAGAGAGAGACTGATGTATAGAGAGAGACTGGTGTATATAGAGACTGATGTTTAGAGAGAGACTGATGTTTAGAGAGAGACTGGTGTATAGAGAGAGACTGGTGTATAGAGAGACTGACACCATAGAGAGACTGATGTATAGAGAGAGACTGGTGTATAGAGAGACATGTATATAGATACTGATGTATATAGAGACTGATGTATAGAGAGACAGATGTATATAGAGAGACTGATGTATATAGAGACTGATGTATATCCTCTGATAGAGAGACTGATGTATATAGAGAGAGACTGATGATAGAGAGAGACTGATGTATAGAGAGAGACTGATGTATAGAGAGAGACTGATGTATAGAGAGACTGATGTATATAGAGACTGATGTTAGAGAGACTGATGTATATATAGAGAGACTGATGTATAGAGAGACTGATGTTAGAGAGACTGGTGTATAGAGAGACTGGTGTATAGAGAGACTTGTATATAGAGAGACTGATGTATAGAGAGAGACTGGTGTATATAGAGAGACTGGTGTATATAGAGAGACTGATGTATATAGATACTGATGTATATAGAGAGACTGGTGTATAGAGAGAGACTGGTGATATAGAAGACTGATGTATATAGATACTGATGTATATAGAGAGACTGATGTATATAGATACTGATGTATATAGAGAGACTGGTGTATAGAGAGACTGGTGTATATAGAGAGACTGATGTATATAGATACTGATGTATATAGAGAGACTGGTGAGAGAGACTGATGTTTAGAGAGAGACTGGTGTATAGAGAGACTGGTGTATAGAGAGAGACTGGTGTATAGAGAGAGACTGGTGTATAGAGAGACTGATGTATATAGATACTGATGTATATAGAGAGACTGATGTATATAGAGACTGATGTATATAGAGACTGATGTATAGAGACTGATGTATAGAGAGAGACTGATGTATATAGAGACTGATGGATAGAGAGAGACTGATGTATAGAGAGAGACTGATGTATATATAGAGACTGATGTATAGAGAGAGACTGATGTATATAGAGACTGATGGATATATAGAGACTGATGTATATATAGAGACTGATGGATATATAGAGACTGATGGATATATAGAGACTGATGTATATATAGAGACTGATGTATATAGAGAGAGACTGATGTATAGAGAGAGACTGGTATATAGAGAGAGACTGGTGTTTAGAGAGAGACTGATGTATATATAGAGACTGATGTATAGAGAGAGACTGATGTATAGAGAGAGACTGATGTATAGAGAGAGACTGATGTATAGAAGAGACTGATGTATGGAGAGAGACTGGTGTATAGAAAGAGACTGATGTATAGAGAGAGACTGATGTATAGAGAGACTGGTGTATATAGAGAGACTGGTGTATAGAGAGAGACTGATGTATAGAGAGACTGATGTATAGAGAGAGACTGATGTATAGAGAGAGACTGGTGTATAGAGAGAGACTGATGTATGGAGAGAGACTGATGTATGGAGAGAGACTGATGTATAGAGAGACTGGTATATAGAGAGAGACTGATGTATAGAGAGAGACTGATGTATAGAGAGACTGGTGTATATAGAGGACTGGTGTATAGAGAGACTGATGTATAGAGAGACTGATGTATAGGAGAGACTGATGTATATAGAGACTGATGTATAGAGACTGGTGTATAGAGAGAGACTGATGTATGGAGAGAGACTGATGTATAGAGAGACTGATGTATAGAGAGACTGATGTATAGAGAGACTGATGTATATAGAGACTGATGTATATAGAGAGACTGATTTATATAGAGAGACTGATGTATAGAGAGACTGGTGTATATAGAGAGACTGGTGTATAGAGAGAGACTGATGTATAGAGAGAGACTGATGTATGGAGAGAGACTGATGTATGGAGAGAGACTGGTGTATATAGAGAGACTGATGTATAGAGAGAGACTGATGTATAGAGAGAGACTGATGTATATAGAGACTGATGTATATAGAGAGACTGATGTATAGAGAGACTGATGTATAGAGAGAGACTGGTGTATAGAGAGAGACTGATGTATAGAGAGAGACTGATGTATAGAGAGACTGATGTATAGAGAGAGACTGATGTATATAGAGAGACTGATGTATATAGAGAGACTGATGTATAGAGAGACTGGTGTATATAGAGAGACTGATGTATATAGAGACTGATGGATAGAGAGAGACTGATGTATATAGAGACTGATGGATATATAGAGACTGATGTATATAGAGACTGATGGATATATAGAGACTGATGGATATATAGAGACTGATGTATATAGAGACTGATGTATATAGAGAGAGACTGATGTATAGAGAGAGACTGGTATATAGAGAGAGACTGGTGTTTAGAGAGAGACTGATGTATATATAGAGACTGATGTATAGAGAGAGACTGATGTATAGAGAGACTGATGTATAGAGAGAGACTGATGTATAGAGAGAGACTGATGTATAGAGAGAGACTGATGTATGGAGAGAGACTGGTGTATAGAGAGAGACTGATGTATAGAGAGAGACTGATGTATAGAGAGACTGGTGTATATAGAGAGACTGATGTATATAGAGAGACTGATGTATAGAGAGACTGATGTATAGAGAGAGACTGATGTATAGAGAGAGACTGGTGTATAGAGAGAGACTGGTGTATAGAGAGAGACTGATGTATAGAGAGAGACTGATGTATGGAGAGAGACTGATGTATAGAGAGACTGGTATATAGAGAGACTGATGTATAGAGAGAGACTGATGTATAGAGAGACTGGTGTATATAGAGAGACTGGTGTATATAGAGAGACTGATGTATAGAGAGACTGATGTATGGAGAGACTGATGTATATATAGAGACTGATGTATAGAGAGACTGGTGTATAGAGACTGATGTATGGAGAGAGACTGATGTATAGAGAGACTGATGTATAGAGAGACTGATGTATAGAGAGACTGATGTATATAGAGACTGATGTATATAGAGAGACTGATTTATATAGAGAGACTGATGTATAGAGAGACTGGTGTATATAGAGAGACTGGTGTATAGAGAGACTGATGTATAGAGAGAGACTGATGTATAGAGAGACTGATGTATGGAGAGAGACTGGTGTATATAGAGAGACTGATGTATAGAGAGAGACTGATGTATAGAGAGAGACTGATGTATATAGAGACTGATGTATATAGAGAGACTGATGTATAGAGAGACTGATGTATAGAGAGAGACTGGTGTATAGAGAGAGACTGATGTATAGAGAGAGACTGATGTATGGAGAGAGACTGGTGTATATAGAGAGACTGATGTATAGAGAGAGACTGATGTATAGAGAGAGACTGATGTATATAGAGACTGATGTATATAGAGAGACTGATGTATAGAGAGACTGATGTATAGAGAGAGACTGGTGTATAGAGAGAGACTGATGTATAGAGAGAGACTGATGTATAGAGAGAGACTGATGTATAGAGAGAGACTGATGTATATAGAGAGACTGATGTATATAGAGAGACTGATGTATAGAGAGACTGGTGTATATAGAGAGAGACTGATGTATATAGAGACTGATGGATAGAGAGAGACTGATGTATATAGAGACTGATGGATATATAGAGACTGATGTATATATAGAGACTGATGGATATATAGAGACTGATGGATATATAGAGACTGATGTATATATAGAGACTGATGTATATAGAGAGAGACTGATGTATAGAGAGAGACTGGTATATAGAGAGAGACTGGTGTTTAGAGAGAGACTGATGTATATATAGAGACTGATGTATAGAGAGAGACTGATGTATAGAGAGAGACTGATGTATAGAGAGAGACTGATGTATAGAGAGAGACTGATGTATGGAGAGAGACTGGTGTATAGAGAGAGACTGATGTATAGAGAGACTGATGTATAGAGAGACTGGTGTATATAGAGAGACTGGTGTATATAGAGAGACTGATGTATAGAGAGACTGATGTATAGAGAGAGACTGATGTATAGAGAGAGACTGGTGTATAGAGAGACTGATGTATGGAGAGAGACTGATGTATGGAGAGAGACTGATGTATAGAGAGACTGTATATAGAGAGAGACTGATGTATAGAGAGAGACTGATGTATAGAGAGACTGGTGTATATAGAGAGACTGATGTATATAGAGAGACTGATGTATAGAGAGACTGATGTATGGAGAGACTGATGTATATATAGAGACTGATGTATAGAGAGACTGGTGATAGAGAGAGACTGATGTATGGAGAGAGACTGATGTATAGAGAGACTGATGTATAGAGAGACTGATGTATAGAGACTGATGTATATAGAGACTGATGTATATAGAGAGACTGATTTATATAGAGAGACTGATGTATAGAGAGACTGGTGTATATAGAGAGACTGGTGTATAGAGAGAGACTGATGTATAGAGAGAGACTGATGTATGGAGAGAGACTGATGTATGGAGAGAGACTGGTGTATATAGAGAGACTGATGTATAGAGAGAGACTGATGTATAGAGAGAGACTGATGTATATAGAGACTGATGTATATAGAGAGACTGATGTATAGAGAGACTGATGTATAGAGAGAGACTGGTGTATAGAGAGAGACTGATGTATAGAGAGAGACTGATGTATAGAGAGAGACTGATGTATAGAGAGAGACTGATGTATATAGAGAGACTGATGTATAGAGAGACTGGTGTATATAGAGAGAGACTGATGTATATAGAGAGACTGATGTATATATAGAGAGACTGATGTATAGAGAGAGACTGATGTATAGAGAGAGACTGATGTATAGAGAGACTGGTGTATAGAGAGACTGGTGTATAGAGAGAGACTGGTGTATATAGAGAGAGACTGGTGTATATAGAGAGAGACTGGTGTATAGAGAGACTGGTGTATGGAGAGAGACTGATGTATAGAGAGACTGGTGTATATAGAGAGACTGATGTAGAGAGAGACTGGTGTATATAGAGAGACTGATTTATATAGAGAGACTGATGTATATAGAGAGACTGATGTATATAGAGAGACTGATGTATAGAGAGACTGACTGATGTATAGAGAGACTGGTGTATATAGAGAGACTGATGTATATAGAGAGACTGGTGTATAGAGAGAGACTGAGAGACTGATGTATAGAGAGAGACTGATGTATAGAGAGACTGATGTATAGAGAGACTGATGTATAGAGAGACTGATAGAGAGACTGATGTATAGAGAGACTGATGTATAGATGATGTATAGAGAGACTGGTGTATATAGAGACTGATGTATAGAGAGACTGATGTATAGAGAGAGACTGATGTATGGAGAGAGACTGATGTATGGAGAGAGACTGATGTATGGAGAGAGACTGATGTATAGACTGATGTAGAGAGACTGATGTATATAGAGAGAGACTGATGTATAGAGAGACTGATGTATGAGAGAGACTGATGTGGAGAGAGACTGATGTATGTGGTGTATAGAGAGACTGACATATAGAGAGACTGGTGTATATAGAGACTGATGTATAGAGAGACTGACTGGTGTATATAGAGAGACTGATGTATATAGAGAGAGACTGGTGTATAGAGAGACTGACATATATAGAGAGAGACTGATGTATAGAGAGACTGGTGTATATAGAGAGACTGATGTATATAGAGAGACTGCTGTATAGAGAGAGACTGCTGTATATAGAGAGAGACTGGTGTATAGAGAGAGACTGATGTTTATATTGAGACTGATGTATAGAGAGAGACTGAAGTAATGTATGTGTGTCCTGTTAACTAGATGAGTTGAAAGGTTTGTCTCTTCATTCAGTTTTAACTTCCCTCTGGAGGGAAACACAGGGAATGCCGGTCAAATAGAGCGTTCACACAAACATGAATGTTACCGAGAGAGCTACACACATCAGACACCCATATGTGGACTGTGGAAGTTGAACCTTTTATGTTCATAGTTGTGTTTTGTTCTGTACAATGTTTGTGTGATGAAATACAATAAAACAATAGTATTTCCACAAGATGGAGGACATCTGGCAACAGCAGATAAAAAAACATCTGGCAGGACAGCAGAGATCTGATACTAAATATTTAATCAAAGCTCTTTCTCTCTCTCCATTGCTCTCTCTCCCTCTCTCTCTCCCCCCTCCCGCCCTCTATTTTCTCTCTCCCTCCTCTCTCTCCCTCCTCTCTCTCCCTCTCTCCCTCTCTCCCTACTCAGCACTCTCTGCCATTGAAAACAGAAAGAGAATCCAGCAGGTAGAAAGAGGGGGTGTCCTGTCCATCACGCTGCTCTGGTTCAGGCCAGGCTAACTGACTAGTGTCCTGTCCAGGGGGTGTCCTGTACATCACGCTGCTCTGGCTCAGACAAGACAACAGGAGATAGACTAGTGTCCTACTACAGAAACAGGAGAGAGACTCCTGCTCTATGTGACGTTCTGGCTCAGACAAGTCTTACTGCTACAGAAACAGGAGAGAGACTCCTGCTCTATGTGACTTTCTGGCTCAGACAAGTCTTACTGCTACAGAAACAGGAGCGAGACTCCTGCTCTATGTGACTTTCTGGCTCAGACAAGTCTTACTGCTACAGAAACAGGAGCGAGACTCCTGCTCTATGTGACTTTCTGGCTCAGACAATTCTTACTTACTCTCTGACTTGGTGTTGGCTGTAGAGGCGTCTGCGTCCGTGTCGTTGTAGTCGACAGGGAATGTTTCTTCAGTAGGCTCGGCAGTACTACCTGTAGGATTTACAAAGAATAGACCTGTTAACAACACCTCAGACCAAGTAACTGTAGTGAGAAAGTAGAGTCTATTCAACCGCTGTGCTGGGTTTAATAAAGGTCGAGTTGTAGACAATGTCTAAAGTAAAGGAAATCACCATGCAGCCCAGCAAACCAATACTGGTTCTGTGATAGTTCCCAGAACATTCGTTAGGTTGAGGCAAATGTTCTCATAACACAAAAAACTGATGATGATACAATGTTTATATAAAATATTCACCTGTTGCAAGAATGTTCTCAGAACACATTTAGTCTGTTCTTTAAAGGTTCTCAGAACACATTTAGTTTGTTCTTTAAAGGTTCTCAGAACACATTTAGTCTGTTCTTTAAAGGTTCTCAGAACACATTTAGTCTGATCTTATAAGGTTCTCAGAACACATTTAGTCTGTTCTTATAAGGTTCTCAGAACACATTTAGTCTGTTCTTTAAAGGTTCTCAGAACACATTTAGTCTGATCTTATAAGGTTCTCAGAACACATTTAGTCTGTTCTTTAAAGGTTCTCAGAACACATTTAGTTTGTTCTTTAAAGGTTCTCAGAACACATTTAGTCTGTTCTTATAAGGTTCTCAGAACACATTTAGTCTGATCTTATAAGGTTCTCAGAACACATTTAGTCTGTTCTTTAAAGGTTCTCAGAACACATTTAGTCTGTTCTTATAAGGTTCTCAGAACACATTTAGTCTGTTCTTATAAGGTTCTCAGAACACATTTAGTCTGTTCTTTAAAGGTTCTCAGAACACATTTAGTTTGTTCTTATAAGGTTCTCAGAACACATTTAGTCTGTTCTTATAAGGTTCTCAGAACACATTTAGTCTGTTCTTATAAGGTTCCCAGAACACATTTAGTCTGTTCTTTAAAGGTTCTCAGAACACATTTAGTCTGTTCTTTAAAGGTTCTCAGAACACATTTAGTTTGTTCTTTAAAGGTTCTCAGAACACATTTAGTCTGTTCTTATAAGGTTCCCAGAACACATTTAGTCTGTTCTTTAAAGGTTCTCAGAACACATTTAGTCTGTTCTTTAAAGGTTCTCAGAACACATTTAGTCTGTTCTTATAAGGTTCTCAGAATGTTTCATTACATTGTGTTTACAGTTTGTAGGGAACATTGTGGGGACATCACAGAAGATGAACTGTCCAGTTGTGTGGATGATTATACAATCTTTATTTTAGGGTGCAACAAACATTCACCTGATGTTACAAGAACGTTCCCAGAACACGTTTTATGTTCTTCAGATATTCCTAAAACATTTATTGGCAGCTTCATTAAATAGTACCCAGAAAACATTGGTCTCAACGTTACCAGTGAAGAGGTGACTCCGGGATGTTGTCCTTCTAGGCAGATTTACAAAGAAAAAGATGTCTCAGACTGGCCAATAAAAAAAAAATATTAAGTTGGGCAAAGGAACACAGACAATGGACAGAGGAACTTTTCACTGTTGACGTTGAGACTGGTGTTTTGTGGGTACTATTTAATGAAGCTGCCAGTTGAGGACTTGTGAGGCGTCTGTTTCTCAAACTAGACACTAATGTACTTGTCCTCTTGCCTAGGCAGTTTGAGCAGTTCTGTGAAGGTAGTACACAACATTGTACGAGATCTTCAGTTTCTTGGCAATTTCTCGCATGGAATAGCCTTCATTTTTCAGAACAAGAATAGACTGACAAGTTTCAGAAGAAAATTATTTGTTTCTGGCCATTTTGAGCCTGTAATTGATGCCTCAAATGCTGATGCTGCAGATACTCAAATAGTCTAAAGAAGTTGTATTGCTTCTTTATTCAGTGCAACAGTTTTCAGCTGTGCTAACATACAATGGGGAGAACAAGTATTTGTTACACTGCTGATTGTGCAGGTTTTCCTACTTACAAAGCATGTGTTTTGAGTATTTGATACATCAGAAAAGCAGACCTTAATATTTGGTACAGAAACCTTTGTTTGCAATTACAGAGATCATACGTTTCCTGTAGTTCTTGACCAGGTTTGCACACACTGCAGCAGGGATTTTGGCCCATTCCTCCATACAGACCTTCTCCAGATCCTTCAGGTTTCGGGGCTGTCGCTGGGCAATACAGACTTTCAGCTCCCTCCAAAGATCTTCTATTGGGTTCAGGTCTGGAGACTGGCTAGGCCACTCCAGGACCTTGAGATGCTTCTTACGGATCCACTCCTTCGTTGCCCTGGCTGTCTGTTACGGGTCATTGTCATGCTGGAAGACCCACCCATGACCCATCTTCAATGCTCTTACTGAGGGAAGGAGGTTGTTGGCCAAGATCTAGCGATACATGGCCCCATCCATCCTCTCCTCAATACGGTGCAGTCGTCCTGTCCCCTTTACAGAAAAGCATCCCCAAAGAATGATATTTCCACCTCCATGCTTCACGGTTGGGATGGTGTTCTTGGGGTTGTACTCATCCTTCTTCTTCTTCCAAACACGGTGAGTGGAGTTTAGACCAAAAAGCTCTATTTTTGTCTCATCAGACCACATGACCTTCTCCCATTCCTCCTCTGGATCCTCCAGATGGTCATTGGCAAACTTCAGACGGGCCTGGACATGCGCTGGCTTGAGCAGGGGGACCTTGCGTGCGCTGCAGGATTTTAATCCATGACGGCGTAGTGTGTTACTACTAATGGTTTTCTTTGAGACTGTGGTCCCAGCTCTCTTCAGGTCATTGACCAGGTCCTGCCGTGTTGTTCTGGGCTGATCCCTCACCTTCATCATGATCATTGATGCCCCACGTGGTGAGATCTTGCATGGAGCCCCAGACCAAGGGTGATTGACCGTCATCTTGAACTTATTCCATTTTCTAATAATTGCGCCAACAGTTGTTGCCTTCTCACCAAGCTGCTTGCCTATTGTCCTGTAGCCCATCCCAGCCTTGTGCAGGTCAACAATTGTATCCCCGATGTCCTTACACAGCCCTCTGGTCTTGGCCATTGTGGAGAGGTTGGAGTCTGTTTGATTGAGTGTGTGGACAGGTGTATTTTATACAGGTAACGAGTTCAAACAGGTGCAGTTAATACAGGTAATGAGTGGAGAACAGGAGGGCTGTGAGAGCCGGAATTCTTACAGGTTGGTAGGTGATCAAATACTTATGTCATGCAATAAAATGCAAATTAATTACTTAAAAATCATACAATGTGATTTTCTGGATTTTTGTTTTAGATTCCGTCTCTCACAGTTGAAGTGTACCTATGATAAAAATTAGACCTCTACATGCTTTGTAAGTAGGAAAACGTGCAAAATCGAGAGTATATCAAATACTTGTCTCCCCACTGTAATTGCAAAAGGGTTTTCTAATGATTAATTAGCCTTTGAAAATGATAAACTTGGATTAGCTAACACAACGTGCCATTGGAACACAGGAGTGATGGTTGCTGATAATGGGTCTCTGTACTCCTATGTAGATATTCCATAATAAAATCTGCCTTTTCCAGCTACAATAGTCATTTACAACATGAACAATGTCTACATTGTATTTCTGATCAAATTGATGTTATTTTAATGGACAAAAACAAGGACATGTCTAACTGACTCCAAACTTTTGAAATTGTGAGTTGTATTGAGTTCAGAGAGGCCTCACATATCTGCGAGTTGCGATTTACAGATACAGTGGGGCAAACGAGTATTTAGTCAGCCACCAATTGTGCAAGTTCTCCCACTTAAAAAGATGAGAGAGGCCTGTAATGTTCATCATAGGTACACTTCAACTATGACAGACAAAATGAGAAAAAAAATCCAGGAAATCACATTGTAGGATTTTTTATGAATTTATTTGGAAATTATGTTGGAAAATAAGTATTTGGTCACCTACAAACAAGCAAGATTACCAACTACTCTTCCTGGGGTCATGAAACATGACATAAGACATAGAACATTAGGACTGAAATACATTTAAAATGTCACACATAGTCTACGTATCAGTGTCCACAACGATGGAGCAGCAGACCAGGCAATGTTGAGAGGAGGACACTATACCTTCATTCATTAACAGGTAAAAAGGAGATGGAATCTATTACTTGTCATTGGTGATATTTCCATGTTGGGATAGTTGTTCAGTAGTTCCTCTACAATGTAAACAAACATCTGGTGCTTGGTGGAATGTCAAGTGATGCAGCAGACAGCTGCCTTTGGATTGGGACACAGTCAAAGTCACCTGGATAGCCCTCCCTGGCAAGGGGGGCGCCACTGGGCAGCAGTACGCAATGTACCCTGGACTGGACCGGCAGAAAAATTGGGAGAAAAATGTGTTAAATTACAAATGTCTCCAGGTATGAATATCGCAAAAAAATATGATCACTAACTAGGTTTCCATCCAATTGGCGACAGATTTTCATGTGAATATTAAAGAATGTGCATGAAGAAAATATTACTTGTTACAAATCAGCGGAATACTACATGTACTTATTAGCTGAAACCCTAGACTCACTCCAATTCACATTCCACCCAAACAGATCCACAGATTACGCAATATCAATCACACTTTCCCACCTGGACAAAAGGAACACCTTTGTGAGAATTCTGTTCATTGACTACAGCTCAGACTCCAACACCATAGTGACCTCAAAGCTCATCACTAAGCTAAGGACCCTGGGGCTAAACACCTCTCTAAACACCTCTCTCTGCAACTGGATCCTGGGCTTCCTGACGGGCCGCCCCCTGGTGGTGAGGGTAGGGAACAACACATCTGCCACGCTGATCCTCAACACTGGAGCTCCCTAAGGGTGCGTGCTCAGTCTCCTCCTGTACTCCCTGTTCACCCACGACTGCATGGCCAAGTACAACTCAAACACCATCATTAAGTTTGCTGACAACACAACGGTGGTAGGCCTGATCACCGGTGACGATGAGTTAGCATATAGGGAGGAGGTCCGAGACCTGGCCAGGTGGTGCCAGGACAACACACTCCTCCATGGCCTGCATACTCACCAGACATGTCACCCATTGAGCATGTGTGGGATGCTCTGGATCGACGTGTACGACAGCGTGTTCCAGTTCCCACCAAATATCCAGCAACTTCGCACAGCCATTGAAGAGGAGTGGGACGACATTCCACAATCAACAGCCTGTTAAACTCTACATGAAGGAGATGTGTCGTGTGGCATGAGGCAAATGGTGGTCACACCAGAACAAATCAAATGATTTGAAAAAAAAAAAAAATCACCTTGCACACCTTGTGGGTTGATATGCATCTGATGCATATACTAAAGGGGACACCTTGTGGGTTGATATGCATCTGATGCATATACTAAAGGGGACACCTTGTAATGGTCTCAACGTTCTTTAACAAGTTACAGGCTGAAAGGCCAGGAGGTTCTAGTGTTAAACAACTTAGACCAGCTGTTCTGTCAACAATATTACAACATCAAAGGACTGTTTTGTGCACCCTGATACATGACAGCGCAACCAGACAGTTGTACTGTTCTGGGAACCTCTCTCTTGTCATATTCCAGCGCAACCAGACAGTTGTACTGTTCTGGGAACCTCTCTCTTGTCATATTCCAGCACAACCAGACAGTTGTACTGTTCTGGGAACCTGTCTCTTGTCATATTCCAGCACAACCAGACAGTTGTACTGTTCTGGGAACCTCTCTCTTGTCATATTCCAGCGCAACCAGACAGTTGTACTGTTCTGGGAACCTCTCTCTTGTCATATTCCAGCACAACCAGACAGTTGTACTGTTCTGGGAACCTGTCTCTTGTCATATTCCAGCACAACCAGACAGTTGTACTGTTCTGGGAACCTGTCTCTTGTCATATTCCAGCACAACCAGACAGTTGTACTGTTCTGGGAACCTGTCTCTTGTCATATTCCAGCACAACCAGACAGTTGTACTGTTCTGGGAACCTGTCTCTTGTCATATTCCAGCACAACCAGACAGTTGTACTGTTCTGGGAACCTCTCTCTTGTCATATTCCAGCACAACCAGACAGTTGTACTGTTCTGGGAACCTGTCTCTTGTCATATTCCAGCACAACCAGACAGTTGTACTGTTCTGGGAACCTCTCTCTTGTCATATCCGAAATACATGTTTTAGGAACTTTTAAAGAACATCACTGTTCTAAGAACGTTCTTGTAACATCAGGTGAATGTTTGTTGCACCCTAAAATAAAGATTGTATAATCATCCACACAACTGGACAGTTCATCTTCTGTGATGTCCCCACAATGTTCCCTACAAACTGTAAACACAATGTAATGAAACATTCTGAGAACCTTATAAGAACAGACTAAATGTGTTCTGAGAACCTTTAAAGATCAGACTAAATATGTTCTGAGAACCTTATAAGAACAGACTAAATGTGTTCTGAGAACCTTTATAGAACAGACTAAATATGTTCTAAGAACCTTATAAGAACAGACTAAATATGTTCTAAGAACCTTTATAGAACAGACTAAATATGTTCTAAGAACCTTTATAGAACAGACTAAATATGTTCTAAGAACCTTATAAGAACAGACTAAATATGTTCTAAGAACCTTATAAGAACAGACTAAATATGTTCTAAGAACCTTATAAGAACAGACTAAATATGTTCTAAGAACCTTTAAAGAACAGACTAAATATGTTCTAAGAACCTTTAAAGAACAGACTAAATATGTTCTAAGAACCTTTTTAGAACAGACTAAATATGTTCTAAGAACCTTTAAAGAACAGACTAAATATGTTCTAAGAACCTTTAAAGAACAGACTAAATATGTTCTAAGAACCTTTAAAGAACAGACTAAATGTGTTCTGAGAACCTTATAAGATCAGACTAAATGTGTTCTGGGAACCTTATAAGATCAGACTAAATGTGTTCTGGGAACCTTATAAGATCAGACTAAATGTGTTCTGGGAACCTTATAAGATCAGACTAAATGTGTTCTGGGAACTTTATAAGATCAGACTAAATGTGTTCTGGGAACCTTATAAGAACAGACTAAATGTGTTCTGGGAACGTTCTTGCAACATTAGGTGAATGTTTTATATAAACATTGTATCATCTTCAGCACGACTGGACAGTTTTTATGTTATAAGAACATTTTCTGCAACCTAACGAATGTTCTGGGAACTATCATAGAAACATTTTAGGTTTGCTGGGAAAATTTTGGTGAATATTAGGAAAACATTCCAAGGATATTTAATTTAAAACATGAATAAAAACATTTTTTTTATATATATATATGTGATCAAAAACATTATTTTAATGTTTTTTGGGATGTTATCATTCTACTGCTAGATAAAACCCAAACTAGAGCTTAATGGGAATCTTAGCTAATGTTCTGGGAATTTTCCAGGTTTGCTGGGTCCTGCTCAAAGTAGTGCACTATATAGGGAATAGGGTTCCATAGGGCTCTGGTCTAAAGTAGTGGACAATATAGGGAATATGGTTCCATTTGGGACACAAGGGTATTCTCACCAATCCATGGACAAGCCTGCAGTAGGGGGCTCCAGTCACTCCACTGGCTGTCT
Source organism: Oncorhynchus gorbuscha (assembly GCF_021184085.1). NCBI lineage: Eukaryota > Metazoa > Chordata > Actinopteri > Salmoniformes > Salmonidae > Oncorhynchus > Oncorhynchus gorbuscha. The sequence goes on from NC_060188.1 coordinate 98,298,747, forward strand.
GGGTTGATGTCGTCCTGGGCTCTCACCTGCAGCTGGTGGGCGTGGCCTGCTAGGGCATCAGTTATCAGCAGGGGGCTGGACTTAGACTCCACCTGGAGGGGGAAGAGAAGGAGTGGAGAGAGCAGAGAGGGATAGAGATATAGGGGGAGGGGGTGAGATAGAGATATAGGGGGAAGGGTGAGATAGAGATATAGGGGGAAGGGTGAGATAGAGATATAGGGGAAGGGTGAGATAGAGATATAGGGGGAGGGTGAGATAGAGATATAGGGGAAGGGTGAGATAGAGATATAGGGGAAGGGTGAGATAGAGATATAGGGGAAGGGTGAGATAGAGATATAGGGGAAAGGGTGAGATAGAGATATAGGGGGAAGGGTGAGATAGAGATATAGGGGGAAGGGTGAGATAGAGATATAGGGGGAAGGGGTGAGATAGAGATATAGGGGGAAGGGGTGAGATAGAGATATAGGGGGAAGGGTGAGATAGAGATATAGGGGAGGGGAGATAGAGATATAGGGGAAGGGTGAGATAGATATAGGGGAAGGGTGAGATAGAGATATAGGATATAAGGGGGGGTGAGATAGGTGATATACGGGGAGGGGTGAGATAGAGATATAGGGGAGGGGTGAGATAGATGATATAGGGGAGGGGTGAGATAGAGATATAGGGGGAAGGGGGGGGTGAGATAGAGATATAGGGGGAGGGGTGAGATATAGATATAGGCGAGGGGTGAGATAGGTGATATACGGGGAGGGGTGAGATAGATATATAGGGTAGGGGGTAGATAGAGATATAAGGGGAGGGGAGATAGAGATATAACCAGGGGCTAGGGGAACACCTGAGATAGAGATATAGGGGCTAGGGGGTGAGATAGAACATATAGGGGGGGGATAGGGAGAAAGGTAGGGTTGAGAGATATAACCAGGTAGGGGAGGGGTAGTTGAGATAGAGAAATAGGGGGAGAGGGGTGAGAGAGATATTTAATTAACCAGGGGGAGGAGATGAGAGAACAATTTAACCAGGGGGTGAGATAGAGATATAGGGGGAGGGATAGGGAGAGGGACAGGAGAGATTGAGATATAGGAGATATAACCAGGAGGCTGAGGATGGGAGAGAAAGATAAAGGAGAGGGAGAGAGGCTAGTTGAGATAAAACCAGGGGAGGGAGAGACCTTTAATTAACCAGGTAGGCTTTTGAGAACACCTTTAATTAACCAGGTAGGCTACACCTTTAATTAACCAGGTAGGCTAGTTGAGAACACCTTTATTTAACCAGGTAGGCTAGTTGAGAACACCTTTAATTAACCAGGTAGGCTAGTTGAGAACACCTTTAATTAACCAGGTAGGCTAGTTGAGAACACCTTTAATTAACCAGGTAGGCTAGTTGAGAACACCTTTAATTAACCAGGTAGGCTAGTTGAGAACACCTTTAATTAACCAGGTAGGCTAGTTGAGAACACCTTTAATTAACCAGGTAGGCTAGTTGAGAACACCTTTAATTAAAGAACACCTTTATTTAACCAGGTAGGCTAGTTGAGAACACCTTTAATTAACCAGGTAGGCTAGTTGAGAACACCTTTAATTAACCAGGTAGGCTAGTTGAGAACACCTTTAATTAACCAGGTAGGCTAGTTGAGAACACCTTTAATTAACCAGGTAGGCTAGTTGAGAACACCTTTAATTAACCAGGTAGGCTAGTTGAGAACACCTTTAATTAACCAGGTAGGCTAGTTGAGAACACCTTTAATTAACCAGGTAGGCTAGTTGAGAACACCTTTAATTAACCAGGTAGGCTAGTTGAGAACACCTTTAATTAACCAGGTAGGCTTTAGTTGAGAACACCTTTATTTAACCAGGTAGGCTAGTTGAGAACACCTTTAATTAACCAGGTAGGCTAGTTGAGAACACCTTTAATTAACCAGGTAGGCTAGTTGAGAACACCTTTAATTAACCAGGTAGGCTAGTTGAGAACACCTTTAATTAACCAGGTAGGCTAGTTGAGAACACCTTTATTTAACCAGGTAGGCTAGTTGAACACCTTTAATTAACCAGGTAGGCTAGTTGAGAACACCTTTATTTAACCAGGTAGGCTAGTTGAGAACACCTTTAATTAACCAGGTAGGCTAGTTGAGAACACCTTTAATTAACCAGGTAGGCTAGTTGAGAACACCTTTAATTAACCAGGTAGGCTAGTTGAGAACACCTTTAATTAACCAGGTAGGCTAGTTGAGAACACCTTTAATTAACCAGGTAGGAGAACTTTAGTTAACCAGGTAGGCTACACCTTTATTTAACCAGGTAGGCTAGTTGAGAACACCTTTATTTAACCAGGTAGGCTAAGAACACCTTTAATTAACCAGGTAGGCTAGTTGAGAACACCTTTAATTAACCAGGTAGGCTAGTTGAGAACACCTTTAATTAACCAGGTAGGCTAGTTGAGAACACCTTTAATTAACCAGGTAGGCTAGTTGAGAACACCTTTAATTAACCAGGTAGGCTAGTTGAGAACACCTTTAATTAACCAGGTAGGCTAGTTGAGAACACCTTTAATTAACCAGGTAGGCTAGTTGAGAACACCTTTAATTAACCAGGTAGGCTAGTTGAGAACACCTTTAATTAACCAGGTAGGCTAGTTGAGAACACCTTTAATTAACCAGGTAGGCTAGTTGAGAACACCTTTATTTAACCAGGTAGGCTAGTTGAGAACACCTTTATTTAACCAGGTAGGCTAGTTGAGAACACCTTTATTTAACCAGGTAGGCTAGTTGAGAACACCTTTATTTAACCAGGTAGGCTAGTTGGTAGAACACCTTTAATTAACCAGGTAGGCTAGTTGAGAACACCTTTAATTAACCAGGTAGGCTAGTTGAGAACACCTTTAATTAACCAGGTAGGCTAGTTGAGAACACCTTTAATTAACCAGGTAGGCTAGTTGAGAACACCTTTAAACCAGGTAGGCTAAGAACACCTTTATTTAACCAGGTAGGCTAGTTGAGAACACCAGGTTTAGAACACCTTTAAACCAGGTAGGCTAGTTGAGAACACCTTTAATTAACCAGGTAGGCTAGTTGAGAACACCTTTAATTAACCAGGTAGGCTAGTTGAGAACACCTTTAATTAACCAGGTAGGCTAGTTGAGAACACCTTTAATTAACCAGGTTAAACCAGGTAGGCTAGTTGAGAACACCTTTATTTAACCAGGTAGGCTAGTTGAGAACACCTTTATTTAACCAGGTAGGCTAGTTGAGAACACCTTTAATTAACCAGGTAGGCTAGTTGAGAACACCTTTAATTAACCAGGTAGGCTAGTTGAGAACACCTTTAATTAACCAGGTAGGCTAGTTGAGAACACCTTTAATTAACCAGGTAGGCTAGTTGAGAACACCTTTAATTAACCAGGTAGGCTAGTTGAGAACACCTTTAAACCAGGTTAACCAGGTAGGCTAGTTGAGAACACCTTTAATTAACCAGGTAGGCTAGTTGAGAACACCTTTAATTAACCAGGTAGGCTAGTTGAGAACACCTTTAATTAACCAGGTAGGCTAGTTGAGAACACCTTTAATTAACCAGGTAGGCTAGTTGAGAACACCTTTAATTAACCAGGTAGGCTAGTTGAGAACACCTTTAATTAACCAGGTAGGCTAGTTGAGAACACCTTTAATTAACCAGGTAGGCTAGTTGAGAACACCTTTAATTAACCAGGTAGGCTAGTTGAGAACACCTTTATTTAACCAGGTAGGCTTAATTAACCAGGTAGGCTAGTTGAGAACACCTTTAATTAACCAGGTAGGCTAGTTGAGTTGAGAACACCTTTAATTAACCAGGTAGGCTAGTTGAGAACACCTTTATTTAACCAGGTAGGCTAGTTGAGAACACCTTTAATTAACCAGGTAGGCTAGTTGAGAACACCTTTAATTAACCAGGTAGGCTAGTTGAGAACACCTTTATTTAACCAGGTAGGCTAGTTGAGAACACCTTTAATTAACCAGGTAGGCTAGTTGAGAACACCTTTAATTAACCAGGTAGGCTAGTTGAGAACACCTTTATTTAACCAGGTAGGCTAGTTGAGAACACCTTTATTTAACCAGGTAGGCTAGTTGAGAACACCTTTAATTAACCAGGTAGGCTAGTTGAGAACACCTTTAATTAACCAGGTAGGCTAGTTGAGAACACCTTTAATTAACCAGGTAGGCTAGTTGAGAACACCTTTAATTAACCAGGTAGGCTAGTTGAGAACACCTTTAATTAACCAGGTAGGCTAGTTGAGAACACCTTTAATTAACCAGGTAGGCTAGTTGAGAACACCTTTAATTAACCAGGTAGGCTAGTTGAGAACACCTTTAATTAACCAGGTAGGCTAGTTGAGAACACCTTTAATTAACCAGGTAGTTGAGAACACCTTTATTTAACCAGGTAGGCTGTTGAGAACACCTTTAATTAACCAGGTAGGCTAGTTGAGAACACCTTTAATTAACCAGGTAGGCTAGTTGAGAACACCTTTAATTAACCAGGTAGGCTAGTTGAGAACACCTTTAATTAACCAGGTAGGCTAGTTGAGAACACCTTTAATTAACCAGGTAGGCTAGTTGAGAACACCTTTAACCAGGTAGGCTAGTTGAGAACACCTTTATTTAACCAGGTAGGCTAGTTGAGAACACCTTAATTAACCAGGTAGGCTAGTTGAGAACACCTTTAAACCAGGTAGGCTAGTTGAGAACACCTTTAATTAACCAGGTAGGCTAGTTGAGAACACCTTTTAACCAGGTAACACAGGTAGGCTAGTTGAGAACACCTTTAATTAACCAGGTAGGCTAGTTGAGAACACCTTTAATTAACCAGGTAGGCTAGTTGAGAACACCTTTAATTAACCAGGTAGGCTAGTTGAGAACACCTTTAATTAACCAGGTAGGCTAGTTGAGAACACCTTTAATTAACCAGGTAGGCTAGTTGAGAACACCTTTAATTAACCAGGTAGGCTAGTTGAGAACACCTTTAATTAACCAGGTAGGCTAGTTGAGAACACCTTTAATTAACCAGGTAGGCTAGTTGAGAACACCTTTAATTAACCAGGTAGGCTAGTTGAGAACACCTTTAATTAACCAGGTAGGCTAGTTGAGAACACCTTTAATTAACCAGGTAGGCTAGTTGAGAACACCTTTAATTAACCAGGTAGGCTAGTTGAGAACACCTTTAATTAACCAGGTAGGCTAGTTGAGAACACCTTTAATTAACCAGGTAGGCTAGTTGAGAACACCTTTAAACCAGGTAGGCTAGTTGAGAACCAGGTAGGCTAGTTGAGAACACCTTTAATTAACCAGGTAGGCTAGTTGAGAACACCTTTAATTAACCAGGTAGGCTAGTTGAGAACACCTTTAATTAACCAGGTAGGCTAGCACCTTTAATTAACCAGGTAGGCTGTTGAGAACACCTTTAATTAACCAGGTAGGCTAGTTGAGAACACCTTTAATTAACCAGGTAGGCTAGTTGAGAACACCTTTAATTAACCAGGTAGGCTAGTTGAGAACACCTTTATTAACCAGGTAATTAACCAGGTAGGCTAGTTGAGAACACCTTTAATTAACCAGGTAGGCTAGTTGAGAACACCTTTATTTAACCAGGTAGGCTAGGAGAACACCTTTAGGTAGGCTTGAGAACACCTTTATTTAACCAGGTAGGCTAGTTGAGAACACCTTTAATTAACCAGGTAGGCTAGTTGAGAACACCTTTATTTAACCAGGTAGGCTAGTTGAGAACACCTTTTAACCAGGTAGGCTAAACACCTTTAATTAACCAGGTAGGCTAGTTGAGAACACCTTTAAACCAGGTTAACCAGGTAGGCTAGGCTAGTTGAGAACACCTTTAACCAACCAGGTAGGCTAGTTGAGAACACCTTTAATTAACCAGGTAGGCTAGTTGAGAACACCTTTAATTAACCAGGTAGGCTAGTTGAGAACACCTTTAATTAACCAGGTAGGCTAGTTGAGAACACCTTTAATTAACCAGGTAGGCTAGTTGAGAACACCTTTAATTAACCAGGTAGGCTAGTTGAGAACACCTTTAATTAACCAGGTAGGCTAGTTGAGAACACCTTTAATTAACCAGGTAGGCTAGTTGTTGAGGTAACACCTTTAATTAACCAGGTAGGCTAGTTGAGAACACCTTTAACCAGGTAGGCTAGTTAAACCAGGTAGGTAGGCTAGTTGAGAACACCTTTAAACCAGGTAGGCTAAGAACACAGGGTAGGCTAGTTGAGAACACCTTTAATTAACCAGGTAGGCTAGTTGAGAACACCTAGGTAGGCTAGTTGAGAACACCTTTAATTAACCAGGTAGGCTAGTTGAGAACACCTTTAATTAACCAGGTAGGCTAGTTGAGAACACCTTTAATTAACCAGGTAGGCTAGTTGAGAACACCTTTATTTAACCAGGTTAACCAGGTAGGCTAGTTGAGAACACCTTTAATTAGGCTAGTTGAGAACACATTTAACCAGGTAGGCTAGTTGAGAACACCTTTATTTAACCAGGTAGGCTAGTTGAGAACACCTTTATTTAACCAGGTAGGCTTTAGGTTGAGAACACCTTTATTTAACCAGGTAGGCTAGTTGAGAACACCTTTATTTAACCAGGTAGGCTAGTTGAGAACACCTTTATTTAACCAGGTAGGCTAGTTGAGAACACCTTTAATTAACCAGGTAGGCTAGTTGAGAACACCTTTTTAATTAACCAGGTAGGCTAGTTGAGAACACCTTTAATTAACCAGGTAGGCTAGTTGAGAACACCTTTAATTAACCAGGTAGGCTAACCAGGTAGGCTAGTTGAGAACACCTTTAATTAACCAGGTAGGCTAGTTGAGAACACCTTTAATTAACCAGGTAGGCTAGTTGAGAACACCTTTAATTAACCAGGTAGGCTAGTTGAGAACACCTTTAATTAACCAGGTAGGCTAGTTGAGAACACCTTTAATTAACCAGGTAGGCTAGTTGAGAACATCTTTATTTAACCAGGTAGGCCAGTTGAGAACACCTTTAATTAACCAGGTAGGCTAGTTGAGAACTGTGACCTGGCCAAGATAAAACCAGGTAGGCAAAACTGTGACCTGGCCAAGATAAAGCAAAGCAGTTCGACACATACAACAACACAGAGTTACACATGGAGTAAAACAAACATACAGTCAATAATTCAGTAGAACAAAAGAAAACAAAATGTCTATATACAGTGAGTGCAAATGAGGTAGGATAGGAGAGGTAAGGCAATAAATAGGCCATAGTGGCGAAGTAATTACAATATAGCAATTAAACGCTGGAGTGATAGATGTGCAGAAGATGAATGTGCAAGTAGAGATACTGGGGTGCAAAGGAACAAGATAAATAAATACAGTATGGGGATGAGGTAAGTAGGTAGGTAGATGGGCTGTTTACAGATGTGCTATGTACAGGTGCAGTGATCTGTGAGCTGCTCTGACAGCTGGTGCTTAAAGTTAGTGAGGGAGATATGAGTCTCCAGCTTCAGAGATTTTTGCAGTTCATTCCAGTCATTGGCAGCAGAGAACTGGAAGGAAAGGCGGCCGAAGGAGGAATTGGCTTTGGGGGTGACCAGTGAGATATTACTGCTGGAGCGCGTGCTACGAGTGGGTGTTGATATGGTGACCAGTGAGCTGAGATAAGACGGGGCATTACCTAGCAGAGACTTGTAGATGACCTGGAGCCAGTGGGTTAGGCGACGATTATGAAGCGAGGGCCAGCCAACGAGAGTGTACAGGTCGCAGTCGTGGGTTGTATATGGGGCTTTGGTGACAAACGGATGGCACTGTGATAGACTGCATCCAATTTGTTGAGTAGAGTGTTGGAGGCAATTTTATAGATGACATCACCGAAGTCGAGGATCGGTAGGAAAGTCAGTTTTACTAGGGTAAGTTTGGCAGCATGAATGAAGGATGCTTTGTTGCGAAGTAGGAAGCCAATTCTAGATTTAATTTTGTGTTGGAGATAATATAATAATAATATAATAATAATATAATATATATAATAATAATAATATAATATATGCCATTTAGCGGACGCTTTTATCCAAAGCGACTTACAGTCATGTGTGCATACATTCTACGTATGGGTGGTCCCGGGAATCGAACCCACTACCCTGGCGTTACAAGCGCCATGCTCTGCCAACTGAGCTACAGAAGGACCACAAAGATGTTTAATATGAGTCTGGAAGGAGAGTTTAGAGTCTAGCCATCTAGGTATTTGTAGTTGTCCAAGTCAGAACCTTCCAGAGTAGTGATGCTGGACGGGCGGGTGGTGATCGATTGAAGAGCATGCATTTAGTTTTACTTGCAGTTGGAGGCCACGGAAGGAGAGTTGTATGGCATTGAAGTTCGTCTGAAGGGTTGTTAAACACAGAGTCCAAAGAAGAGCCAGAAGTCTACAGAATGGTGTCGTCTGCGTAGAGGTGGATCAGAGACTCACCAGATAGGGGGAGGGGGGAGATAGAGATGTAGGGGGGAGGGAGAGCGAGGGGAGAGATGGAGAGGCAGTATGATGACTAGAGGAACTAACGTTAGACCAGATGCTGGATCCTACAGGACGGTAGCGGAGCTGGAAGCGGAGGGGGAAGGGCACAGCGTCGTGGAGCCAGGATGCAGGGTTCGTCCAGGACACCTGGAGCCTCATGGGATATCCTACCATCCCCACTGCTGTTACTGCCTCTGGGGGTCTGGCTGCACTGTAGACACACAGAGAGAGAGGGGGTTGAGGAATCATGCAACCAACACTGGTACACACAGAGGGAGGGGGTGAGGAATCATGCAACCGACACTGGTACACACAGAGAGAGGGGGGGGTGAGGAATCATGCAGCCAACACTAGTACACACAGAGAGATGGGGGTGAGGAATCATGCAGTCAACACTGATACACACAGAGAGAGGGGGGGGATGAGCCAACACTGATACACACAGAGAGAGGGGGGTGAGGAATCGTGCAGCCAACACTGATACACACAGAGAGAGGGGGGTGAGGAATCAGCCAACACTGATACACACAGAGGGGGGGTGGGGGGTGAGGAATCGTGCAGCCAACACTGATACACATAGAGAGAGGGGGGTGAGGAATCATGCAGTCAACACTGAGACACACAGAGAGAGGGGGGTGGGGTGGGGGGGGTGAGGAATCATGCAGCCAACACTGATACACACAGAGAGAGGGGGGGTGAGGAATCATGCAGCCAACACTGGTACACACAGTGAGAGGGGGGGGGTGAGGAATCACGCTGATACACACACAATGATACACACACAATGATACACACACTCTGATACACACACACTGATACACACACACACTGATACACACACACACTGATACACACACACACTGATACACACACACACTGATACACACACACACTGATACACACACACTCTGATACACACACACTCTGATACACACACACTCTGATACACACACACTGATGCACACACACTGATACACACAGACTGATACACACAGACTGATACACACACACACTGATACACACACACTGATACACACACACTGATACACACACACACTGATACACACACACACTGATACACACATACACACTGATACACACACACACTGATACACACACACACTGATACACACACACACTGATACACACACACACTGATACACAAACACACTGATACACAAACACACTGATACACAAACACACTGATACACACATACACACTGATACACACACACACACTGATACACACACACACTGATACACACACACACTGATACACACACACACTGACACACACACACTGACACACACACACTGACACACACACACACTGACACACACACACTGACACACACACACTGACACACACACACTGATACACACACTGATACGCACACACTGACACACACTCTGATACACACACTCTGATACACTGACACACACTGATACACACTCTGATACACACACACACTTGATACACACACACACACACACACACACACACTGATACACACACTGATACACACTGATACACACACTGATACACACACACACACTGATACACACACTGATACACACACACACTGATACACACACTGATACACACACACACTGATACACACACTGATACACACACACACTGATACACACACACACTGATACACACACACTGATACACACACACTGATACACACACACACTGATACACAAACTGATACACACTCTGATACACACTCTGATACACACACACACTCTGATACACACACTCTGATACACACACACACTGATACACACTCTGATACACACTCTGATACACACTCTGATACACACACTCTGATACACACACACTGATACACACACACACACACACTGATACACACACTGATACACACACACACTGATACACACACTGATACACACACACACACTGATACACACACTGATACACACACACACTGATACACACACTGATACACACACACACTGATACACAAACTGATACACACACACTGATACACACACACACTGATACACAAACTGATACAAACACTGATACACACACTGATACACACACACACTGATACACACACACACACACAGATACACATACACACACACACTGACACACACACTGATACACACACACTGATACACACACACACTGATACACACACACACTGATACACACACACACACTGATACACACACACACTGATACACACACACACTGATACACACACACACACTGATACACACACACACACTGATACACACACACACACTGATACACAAACTGATACACACACTGATACACAAACTGGTACAAACACTGATACACACACTGATACACACACTGATACACATACACACACAGATACACATACACACACACACACACACACACATACACACACACACACATACACACACACACTGATACACACACACACTGATACACACACACACTGATACACACACACACTGATACACACACACACTGATACACACACACACTGATACACACACACACTGATACACACACACACTGGCACACACACACACACTGGCACACACATACACACTGATACACACACACACTGGCACACACACACACTGATACACACACACACTGGCACACACACACTGATACACACACACAAGCTGGTACACACACACTGATACACAAGCTGGTACACACGCCGGTACACACACACTGATACACACACACACTGGCACACACACACACACAAGCTGGTACACACACACACACAAGCTGGTACACACACACACACAAGCTGGTACACACACACACACAAGCTGGTACACACACACACGGATACACACACACACAGTGGCACACACACACACAGTGGCACACACACACACAGTGGCACACACACACACACACACACACACACACACACACACACACACACACACACACACACACACACACACACACACACACACACACACACACACACACACACACACACACACACACACACACACACACACACACACACACACACACACATTTTACACACACAGAGAGAGACAGTAGTTAGGAATCAACACTGTGAACATTGACATGGTGACGGTTCAGAAACACATTTTGTGTTTCGCTAAGGAGCAGAATCAGAACAGCAGACAGCAAGACAGATGGGTACAGACAGACAGACGGGACGGGTACAGACAGACAGGTACAGACAGACAGACGGGTACAGACAGACATATGGGTACAGACAGACGGGTACAGACAGACAGACGGTACAGCGAGACAGACAGGTACAGACAGACAGACGGGTACAGACAGACAGACAGACGGGTACAGACAGACAGACGGGTACAGACAGACAGACAGACGGGTACAGACAGACAGACAGACGGGTACAGACAGAGACAGGTACAGGCAGTCAGACGGGTACAGACAGACAGGTACAGACAGACAGACATACAGGTACAGACAGACAGGCAGGGCAAGACAGACAGGCAGACAGACAGGTACAGACAAGTAAAGAGATGGGTACAGACAAGTAAAGAGATGGGTACAGACAAGTAAAGAGATGGGTACAGACAAGTAAAGAGATGGGTACAGACAAGTAAAGAGATGGGTACAGACAGGTACAGACAAGTAAAGAGATGGGTACAGACAGGTAAAGAGATGGGTACAGACAGGTAAAGAGATGGGTACAGACAGGTAAAGAGATGGGTACAGACAAGTAAAGAGATGGGTACAGACAGGTAAAGAGATGGGTACAGACAAGTAAAGAGATGGGTACAGACAGGTACAGACAAGTAAAGACATGGGTACAGATAAGTAAAGAGATGGGTACAGACAAGTAAAGAGATGGGTACAGACAGGTAAAGAGATGGGTACAGACAAGTAAAGAGATGGGTACAGACCAGTACAGACAAGTAAAGAGATGGGTGCAGATAAGTAAAGAGATGGGTACAGACAAGTAAATAGATGGGTACAGACAGTTACAGACAAGTAAAGAGATGGGTACAGACAGGTAAAGAGATGGGTACAGACAAGTAAAGCGATGGGTACAGACAGGTAAAGAGATGGGTACAGACAAGTAAAGAGATGGGTACAGACAAGTAAAGAGATGGGTACAGACAAGTAAAGAGATGGGTACAGACAGGTAAAGAGATGGGTACAGACAAGTAAAGAGATGGGTACAGACAAGTAAAGAGATGGGTACAGACAAGTAAAGAGATGGGTACAGACAAGTAAAGAGATGGGTACAGACAAGTAAAGAGATGGGTACAGACAAGTAAAGAGATGGGTACAGACAAGTAAAGAGATGGGTACAGACAAGTAAAGAGATGGGTACAGACAAGTAAAGAGATGGGTACAGACAGGTACAGACAAGTAAAGAGATGGGTACAGACAAGTAAAGAGATGGGTACAGACAGGTACAGACAAGTAAAGAGATGGGTACAGACAAGTAAAGAGATGGGTACAGACAAGTAAAGAGATGGGTACAGACAAGTAAAGAGATGGGTACAGACAAGTAAAGAGATGGGTACAGACAGGTAAAGAGATGGGTACAGACAGGTACAGACAAGTAAAGAGATGGGTACAGACAGGTAAAGAGATGGGTACAGACAAGTAAAGAGATGGGTACAGACAAGTAAAGAGATGGGTACAGACAGGTAAAGAGATGGGTACAGACAGGTAAAGAGATGGGTACAGACAGGTAAAGAGATGGGTACAGACAAGTAAAGAGATGGGTACAGACAAGTAAAGAGAAGGGTACAGACAAGTAAAGAGATGGGTACAGACAGGTACATTCAAGTAAAGAGATGGGTACAGACAAGTAAAGAGATGGGTACAGACAAGTAAAGAGATGGGTACAGACAAGTAAAGAGATGGGTACAGACAAGTAAAGAGATGGGTACAGACAAGTAAAGAGATGGGTACAGACAGGTACAGACAAGTAAAGAGATGGGTACAGACAAGTAAAGAGATGGGTACAGACAAGTAAAGAGATGGGTACAGACAAGTAAAGAGATGGGTACAGACAAGTAAAGAGATGGGTACAGACAGGTACAGACAAGTAAAGAGATGGGTACAGACAGGTAAAGAGATGGGTACAGACAGGTAAAGAGATGGGTACAGACAAGTAAAGAGATGGGTACAGACAGGTAAAGAGATGGGTACAGACAAGTAAAGAGATGGGTACAGACAGGTACAGACAAGTAAAGACATGGGTACAGATAAGTAAAGAGATGGGTACAGACAAGTAAAGAGATGGGTACAGACAAGTAAAGAGATGGGTACAGACCGGTACAGACAAGTAAAGAGATGGGTGCAGATAAGTAAAGAGATGGGTACAGACAAGTAAATAGATGGGTACAGACAGTTACAGACAAGTAAAGAGATGGGTACAGACAGGTAAAGAGATGGGTACAGACAAGTAAAGCGATGGGTACAGACAGGTAAAGAGATGGGTACAGACAAGTAAATAGATGGGTACAGACAAGTAAAGAGATGGGTACAGACAAGTAAAGAGATGGGTACAGACAGGTAAAGAGATGGGTACAGACAAGTAAAGAGATGGGTACAGACAAGTAAAGAGATGGGTACAGACAGGTAAAGAGATGGGTACAGACAGGTAAAGAGATGGGTACAGACAAGTAAAGAGATGGGTACAGACAAGTAAAGAGATGGGTACAGACAAGTAAAGAGATGGGTACAGACAAGTAAAGAGATGGGTACAGACAGGTACAGACAAGTAAAGAGATGGGTACAGACAAGTAAAGAGATGGGTACAGACAAGTAAAGAGATGGGTACAGACAAGTAAAGAGATGGGTACAGACAAGTAAAGAGATGGGTACAGACAAGTAAAGAGATGGGTACAGACAGGTACAGACAAGTAAAGAGATGGGTACAGACAAGTAAAGAGATGGGTACAGACAGGTACAGACAAGTAAAGAGATGGGTACAGACAAGTAAAGAGATGGGTACAGACAAGTAAAGAGATGGGTACAGACAAGTAAAGAGATGGGTACAGACAGGTAAAGAGATGGGTACAGACAGGTACAGACAAGTAAAGAGATGGGTACAGACAGGTAAAGAGATGGGTACAGACAAGTAAAGAGATGGGTACAGACAAAAAAAGAGATGGGTACAGACAGGTAAAGAGATGGGTACAGACAGGTAAAGAGATGGGTACAGACAGGTAAAGAGATGGGTACAGACAAGTAAAGAGAAGGGTACAGACAAGTAAAGAGATGGGTACAGACAGGTACATTCAAGTAAAGAGATGGGTACAGACAAGTAAAGAGATGGGTACAGACAAGTAAAGAGATGGGTACAGACAAGTAAAGAGATGGGTACAGACAAGTAAAGAGATGGGTACAGACAAGTAAAGAGATGGGTACAGACAAGTAAAGAGATGGGTACAGACAAGTAAAGAGATGGGTACAGACAAGTAAAGAGATGGGTACAGACAAGTAAAGAGATGGGTACAGGCAAGTAAAGAGATGGGTACAGACAAGTAAAGAGATGGGTACAGACAGGTACAGACAAGTAAAGAGATGGGTACAGACAGGTACAGACAAGTAAAGAGATGGGTACAGACAGGTAAAGAGATGGGTACAGACAAGTAAAGCGATGGGTACAGACAGGTAAAGAGATGGGTACAGACAGGTAAAGAGATGGGTACAGACAAGTAAAGAGATGGGTACAGACAAGTAAAGAGATGGGTACAGACAAGTAAAGAGATGGGTACAGAGAAGTAAAGAGATGGGTACAGACAAGTAAAGAGATGGGTACAGACAGGTACAGACAAGTAAAGAGATGGGTACAGACAAGTAAAGAGATGGGTACAGACAAGTAAAGAGAAGGGTACATACAAGTAAAGAGATGGGTACAGACAGGTACATTCAAGTAAAGAGATGGGTACAGACAAGTAAAGAGATGGGTACAGACAAGTAAAGAGATGGGTACAGACAAGTAAAGAGATGGGTACAGACAGGTAAAGAGATGGGTACAGACAAGTAAAGAGATGGGTACAGACAAGTAAAGAGATGGGTACAGACAGGTACAGACAAGTAAAGAGATGGGTACAGACAAGTAAAGAGATGGGTACAGACAAGTAAAGAGATGGGTACAGACAAGTAAAGAGATGGGTACAGACAGGTACAGACAGGTAAAGAGATGGGTACAGACAAGTAAAGAGATGGGTACAGACAAGTAAAGAGATGGGTACAGACAGGTAAAGAGATGGGTACAGACAAGAGATGGGTACAGACAGGTAAAGAGATGGGTAAAGACAAGTAAAGAGATGGGTACAGGCAAGTAAAGAGATGGGTACAGACAGGTACAGACAAGTAAAGAGGTGGGTACAGACAAGTAAAGAGATGGGTACAGACAAGTAAAGAGATGGGTACAGACAGGTACAGACAAGTAAAGAGATGGGTACAGACAGGTAAAGAGATGGGTACAGACAGGTAAAGAGATGGGTACAGACAAGTAAAGAGATGGGTACAGACAGGTAAAGAGATGGGTACAGACAAGTAAAGAGATGGGTACAGACAGGTACAGACAAGTAAAGACATGGGTACAGATAAGTAAAGAGATGGGTACAGACAAGTAAAGAGATGGGTACAGACAGGTAAAGAGATGGGTACAGACAAGTAAAGAGATGGGTACAGACAGGTACAGACAAGTAAAGAGATGGGTGCAGATAAGTAAAGAGATGGGTACAGACAAGTAAATAGATGGGTACAGACAGTTACAGACAAGTAAATAGATGGGTACAGACAGGTAAAGAGATGGGTACAGACAAGTAAAGCGATGGGTACAGACAGGTAAAGAGATGGGTACAGACAAGTAAAGAGATGGGTACAGACAAGTAAAGAGATGGGTACAGACAGGTAAAGAGATGGGTACAGACAAGTAAAGAGATGGGTACAGACAAGTAAAGAGATGGGTACAGACAAGTAAAGAGATGGGTACAGACAGGTACAGACAAGTAAAGAGATGGGTACAGACAAGTAAAGAGATGGGTACAGACAGGTACAGACAAGTAAAGAGATGGGTACAGACAAGTAAAGAGATGGGTACAGACAAGTAAAGAGATGGGTACAGACAAAAAAAGAGATGGGTACAGACAAAAAAAGAGATGGGTACAGACAGGTAAAGAGATGGGTACAGACAGGTAAAGAGATGGGTACAGACAGGTACAGACAAGTAAAGAGATGGGTACAGACAGGTACAGACAAGTAAAGAGATGGGTACAGACAGGTAAAGAGATGGGTACAGACAAGTAAAGAGATGGGTACAGACAGGTAAAGAGATGGGTACAGACAGGTAAAGAGATGGGTACAGACAAGTAAAGAGATGGGTACAGACAAGTAAAGAGATGGGTACAGACAAGTAAAGAGAAGGGTACAGACAAGTAAAGAGATGGGTACAGACAGGTACATTCAAGTAAAGAGATGGGTACAGACAAGTAAAGAGATGGGTACAGACAAGTAAAGAGATGGGTACAGACAAGTAAAGAGATGGGTACAGACAGGTACAGACAAGTAAAGAGATGGGTACAGACAAGTAAAGAGATGGGTACAGACAAGTAAAGAGATGGGTACAGACAAGTAAAGAGATGGGTACAGACAAGTAAAGAGATGGGTACAGACAAGTAAAGAGATGGGTACAGACAAGTAAAGAGATGGGTACAGACAAGTAAAGAGATGGGTACAGACAGGTACAGACAAGTAAAGAGATGGGTACAGACAGGTACAGACAAGTAAAGAGATGGGTACAGACAGGTAAAGAGATGGGTACTGACAAGTAAAGCGATGGGTACAGACAGGTAAAGAGATGGGTACAGACAAGTAAAGAGATGGGTACAGACAAGTAAAGAGATGGGTACAGACAGGTAAAGAGATGGGTACAGACAAGTAAAGAGATGGGTACAGACAAGTAAAGAGATGGGTACAGACAAGTAAAGAGATGGGTACAGACAAGTAAAGAGATGGGTACAGACAGGTACAGACAAGTAAAGAGATGGGTACAGACAAGTAAAGAGATGGGTACAGACAAGTAAAGAGAAGGGTACAGACAAGTAAAGAGATGGGTACAGACAGGTACATTCAAGTAAAGAGATGGGTACAGACAAGTAAAGAGATGGGTACAGACAAGTAAAGAGATGGGTACAGACAAGTAAAGAGATGGGTACAGACAAGTAAAGAGATGGGTACAGACAGGTACAGACAAGTAAAGAGATGGGTACAGACAAGTAAAGAGATGGGTACAGACAAGTAAAGAGATGGGTACAGACAAGTAAAGAGATGGGTACAGACAAGTAAAGAGATGGGTACAGACAAGTAAAGAGATGGGTACAGACAGGTACAGACAAGTAAAGAGATGGGTATAGACAAGTAAAGAGATGGGTACAGACAAGTAAAGAGATGGGTACAGACAAGTAAAGAGATGGGTACAGACAGGTACAGACAGGTAAAGAGATGGGTACAGACAAGTAAAGAGATGGGTACAGACAAGTAAAGAGATGGGTACAGACAGGTAAAGAGATGGGTACAGACAAGTAAAGAGATGGGTACAGACAGGTAAAGAGATGGGTACAGACAAGTAAAGAGATGGGTACAGGCAAGTAAAGAGATGGGTACAGACAGGTACAGACAAGTAAAGAGGTGGGTACAGACAAGTAAAGAGGTGGGTACAGACAAGTAAAGAGGTGGGTACAGACAGGTAAAGAGATGGGTACAGACAAGTAAAGAGATGGGTACAGACAAGTAAAGAGATGGGTACAGACAAGTAAAGAGATGGGTACAGACATGTACAGACAGGTAAAGAGATGGGTACAGACAGACAGGTACAGACAGGTAAAGAGATGGGTACAGACAGGTAAAGAGATGGGTACAGACAAGTAAAGAGATGGGTACAGACAGGTAAAGAGATGGGTACAGACAAGTAAAGAGATGGGTACAGACAGGTAAAGAGATGGGTACAGACAAGTAAAGAGATGGGTACAGGCAAGTAAAGAGATGGGTACAGACAGGTACAGACAAGTAAAGAGGTGGGTACAGACAAGTAAAGAGGTGGGTACAGACAAGTAAAGAGGTGGGTACAGACAGGTAAAGAGATGGGTACAGACAAGTAAAGAGATGGGTACAGACAAGTAAAGAGATGGGTACAGACAAGTAAAGAGATGGGTACAGACAAGTAAAGAGATGGGTACAGACAGGTACAGACAAGTAAAGAGATGGGTACAGACAGGTACAGACAAGAGATGGGTACAGACAAGTAAAGAGATGGGTACAGACAGGTACAGACAAGTAAAGAGATGGGTACAGACAAGTAAAGAGATGGGTACTGACAAGTAAAGAGATGGGTACAGACAAGTAAAGAGATGGGTACAGACAAGTAAAGAGATGGGTACAGACAGGTACAGACAAGTAAAGAGATGGGTACAGACAGGTACAGACAAGTAAAGAGATGGGTACAGACAAGTAAAGAGATGGGTACAGACAAGTAAAGAGATGGGTACAGACAAGTAAAGAGATGGGTACAGACAAGTAAAGAGATGGGTACAGACAAGTAAAGAGATGGGTACAGACAAGTAAAGAGATGGGTACAGACAAGTAAAGAGATGGGTACAGACAAGTAAAGAGATGGGTACAGACAGGTAAAGAGATGGGTACAGACAAAAAAGACAGACAGGTAAAGACAGACGGCTACAGAAGGGTAAAGACAAACATGTAGAAACCGACGGGTACCAGTACAGACAAAGAGGTACAGACAAGTACAGACAGACAGACATGTAAAGACAGACATGTACAGGCAAGACATGTAAAGACAGACAGGTAAAGACAGACATGTAGACAGACAAATACATACAGCCAGACAGGTACAGACAGGCAGGTACAGACAGACAGGTACAGGCAGACGGGTACAGACAGACGAGTACAGACAGGTACGTACAGACAGGTACAGACAGACAGGTACAGACTGACGGGTACAAACAGATGGGTACAGACAGGTACAGGCAGGTAAAGACAGGTACAGACAGACAGGTAAAGTCAGACAGGTACAGACAGACAGGTACAGACAGATAAAGACAGACAGATAAAGACAGACAGGTAGGGACAGACAGACAGACATGTAAAGACAGACAGTCAGGTAAAGACAGACAGGGACAGTGTAGTGTCAACAACGCACCCACTGCCAGCTAGCCTACTTCAGCAGTACTGTATCATTTTAATCATTTTAGTCAATAAGATTCTTGCTACGTAGCTTAACTTTCTGAACATTCGAGACGTGTAGTCCACTTGTCATTCCAATCTCCTTTGCATTAGCGTAGCCTCGTCTGTAGCCTGTTAACTATGTGTTTGTTTATCCCTGTTCTCTCCTCTCTGCACAGACCATACAAACGCTCCACACCGCGTGGCCGCGGCCACCCTAATCTGGTGGTCCCAGCGCGCATGACCCACGTGGAGTTCCAGGTCTCCGGTACCCTCTGGAATTGCCGATCTGCGGTCAACAAGGCAGAGTTCATCTCAGCCTATGCCTCCCTCCAGTCCCTCGACTTCTTGGCACTAACGGAAACATGGATCACCACAGACAACACTGCTACTCCTACTGCTCTCTCTTCGTCCGCCCACGTGTTCTCGCACACCCCGAGAGCTTCTGGTCAGCGGGGTGGTGGCACCGGGATCCTCATCTCTCCCAAGTGGTCATTCTCTCTTTCTCCCCTTACCCATCTGTCTATCGCCTCCTTTGAATTCCATGCTGTCACAGTTACCAGCCCTTTCAAGCTTAACATCCTTATCATTTATCGCCCTCCAGGTTCCCTCGGAGAGTTCATCAATGAGCTTGATGCCTTGATAAGCTCCTTTCCTGAGGACGGCTCACCTCTCACAGTTCTGGGCGACTTTAACCTCCCCACGTCTACCTTTGACTCATTCCTCTCTGCCTCCTTCTTTCCACTCCTCTCCTCTTTTGACCTCACCCTCTCACCTTCCCCCTACTCACAAGGCAGGCAATACGCTCGACCTCATCTTTACTAGATGCTGTTCTTCCACTAACCTCATTGCAACTCCCCTCCAAGTCTCCGACCACTACCTTGTATCCTTTTCCCTCTCGCTCTCATCCAACACCTCCCACACTGCCCCTACTCGGATGGTATCGCGCCGTCCCAACCTTCGCTCTCTCTCCCCCGCTACTCTCTCCTCTTCCATCCTATCATCTCTTTCCTCCGCTCAAACCTTCTCCAACCTATCTCCTGATTCTGCCTCCTCAACCCTCCTCTCCTCCCTCTCTGCATCCTTTGACTCTCTATGTCCCCTATCCTCCAGGCCGGCTCGGTCCTCCCCTCCCGCTCCGTGGCTCGATGACTCATTGCGAGCTCACAGAACAGGGCTCCGGGCAGCCGAGCGGAAATGGAGGAAAACTCGCCTCCCTGCGGACCTGGCATCCTTTCACTCCCTCCTCTCTACATTTTCCTCCACTGTCTCTGCTGCTAAAGCCACTTTCTACCACGCTAAATTCCAAGCATCTGCCTCTAACCCTAGGAAGCTCTTTGCCACCTTCTCCTCCCTCCTGAATCCTCCTCCCCCTCCCCCTCCTCCCTCTCTGCAGACGACTTCGTCAACCATTTTGAAAAGAAGGTCGACGACATCCGATCCTCGTTTGCTAAGTCAAACGACACCACTGGTTCTGCTCACACTGCCCTACCCTGTGCTCTGACCTTTTTCTCCCCTCTCTCTCCAGATGAAATCTCGCGTCTTGTGACGGCCGGCCGCCCAACAACCTGCCCGCTTGACCCTATCCCCTCCCCTCTTCTCCAGACCATTTCCGGAGACCTTCTCCCTTACCTCACCTCGCTCATCAACTCATCACTGACCGCTGGCTACGTCCCTTCCGTCTTCAAGAGAGCGAGAGTTGCACCCCTTCTGAAAAAACCTACACTCGATCCCTCCGATGTCAACAATTACAGACCAGTATCCCTTCTTTCTTTTCTCTCCAAAACTCTTGAACGTGCCGTCCTTGGCCAGCTCTCCCGCTATCTCTCTCTGAATGACCTTCTTGATCCAAATCAGTCAGGTTTCAAGTCTAGTCATTCAACTGAGACTGCTCTCCTCTGTATCACAGAGGCGCTCCGCACTGCTAAAGCTAACTCTCTCTCCTCTGCTCTCATCCTTCTAGATCTATCGGCTGCCTTCGATACTGTGAACCATCAGATCCTCCTCTCCACCCTCTCCGAGTTGGGCATCTCTGGCGCGGCCCACGCTTGGATTGCGTCCTACCTGACAGGTCGCTCCTACCAGGTGGCGTGGCGAGAATCTGTCTCCTCACCACGCGCTCTCACCACTGGTGTCCCCCAGGGCTCTGTTCTAGGCCCTCTCCTATTCTCGCTATACACCAAGTCACTTGGCTCTGTCATAACCTCACATGGTCTCTCATATCATTGCTACACAACTAATCTTCTCCTTTCCCCCTTCTGATGACCAGGTGGCGAATCGCATCTCTGCATGTCTGGCAGACATATCAGTGTGGATGACGGATCACCACCTCAAGCTGAACCTCGGCAAGACGGAGCTGCTCTTCCTCCCGGGAAAGGACTGCCCGTCCCATGATCTCGCCATCACGGTTGACAACTCCATTGTGTCCTCCTCCCAGAGCGCTAAGAACCTTGGTGTGATCCTGGACAACACCCTGTCGTTCTCAACCAACATCAAGGTGGTGGCCCGTTCCTGTAGGTTCATGCTCTACAACATCCGCAGAGTACGACCCTGCCTCACACAGGAAGCGGCGCAGGTCCTAATCCAGGCACTTGTCATCTCCCGTCTGGATTACTGCAACTCGCTGTTGGCTGGGCTCCCTGCCTGTGCCATTAAACCCCTTCAACTCATCCAGAACGCCGCAGCCCGTCTGGTGTTCAACCTTCCCAAGTTCTCTCACGTCACCCCGCTCCTCCGTTCTCTCCACTGGCTTCCAGTTGAAGCTCGCATCCGCTACAAGACCATGGTGCTTGCCTACGGAGCTGTGAGGGGAACGGCACCTCAGTACCTCCAGGCTCTGATCAGGCCCTACACCCAAACAAGGGCACTGCGTTCATCCACCTTTGGCCTGCTCGCCTCCCTACCACTGAGGAAGTACAGCTCCCGCTCAGCCCAGTCAAAACTGTTCTCTGCTCTGGCCCCCCAATGGTGGAACAAACTCCCTCACGACGCCAGGACAGCGGAGTCAATCACCACCTTCCGGAGACACCTGAAACCCCACCTCTTTAAGGAATACCTAGGATAGGATAAGTATTCCCCCCCCCTTTAAGATTTAGATGCACTATTGTAAAGTGACTGTTCCACTGGATGTCATAAGGTGAATGCACCAATTTGTAAGTCGCTCTGGATAAGAGCGTCTGCTAAATGACTTAAATGTAATGTAAATGTAAATGACAGACAGACATGTAAAGACAGACAGGTACAGACAGGCAGGTACAGACAGATAAAGACAGGTACAGACAGACAGGTAAAGACAGACAGACAGGTACAGACAGACAGGTAAAGACAGACAGATAAAGACAGGTACAGACAGACAGGTAAAGACAGACAGGTAAAGACAGACAGGTACAGGCAGGTACAGACAGGTAAATACAGGCAGGTACAGACAGATAAAGACAGGTACAGACAGACAGGTACAGACAGACAGGTACAGACAGGTAAAGACAGACAGGTACAGACAGGTAAAGACAGGTACAGGCAGATAAAGACAGGTACAGACAGACAGGTAAAGTCAGACAGGTACAGACAGACAGGTACAGACAGGTAAAGACAGGCACAGGCAGATAAAGACAGGTAAAGACAGACAGGCAGGTACAGACAGATAAAGACAGGTAAAGACAGACAGGTACAGACAGACAGGTAAAGACAGACAGGTAAAGACAGACGGGTACAGGTAAAGACAGGTACAGTCAGGGTAAAGACAGGTAAAGACAGGTACAGACAGACAGATAAAGACAGGTACAGACAGACAGGTAAAGACAGACAGGTACAGGCAGGTACAGACAGACAGGTAAAGACAGACAGGTACAGACAGACAGGGACAGACAGACAGGTACAGACAGGCAGGTACAGACAGATAAAGACAGGTACAGACAGACAGGTACAGACAGACAGGTAAAGACAGACAGGTAAAGACAGACAGGTAAAGACAGGTACAGTCAGGTAAAGACAGACAGATAAAGACAGGTACAGACAGACAGGTAAAGACAGACAGGTACAGACAGGTAAATACAGGCAGGTACAGACAGGTAAATACAGGCAGGTACAGACAGATAAAGACAGGTACAGCCAGACAGGTACAGACAGACAGGTAAAGACAGGCAGGTACAGACAGATAAAGACAGGTACAGACAGACAGGTACAGATAGACAGGTAAAGACAGACAGGTACAGACAGGTACAGACAGGTACAGACAGGTAAAGACAGACAGGTACAGGCAGGTACAGACAGGTACAGACAGACAGGTACAGACAGACAGGTACAGACAGATAAAGACAGGTACAAACAGACAGGCACAGGCAGACAGGTAAAGACAGACAGGTACAGACAGGTAAAGACAGACAGGTACAGACAGGTACAGGCAGGTACAGGCAGGTACAGACAGACAGGTAAAGACAGACAGGTACAGACAGACAGGTACAGACATACAGGTACAGACAGGTACAGACAGACAGGTACAGACAGGTACAGACAGGTAAAGACAGACAGGTACAGACAGGTACAGGCAGGTAAAGACAGGTACAGACAGACAGGTACAGACAGACAGGTAAAGACAGACAGGTACAGACAGACAGGTAGAGACAGGCACAAACAGGTGCAGACAGGTAAAGACAGGTACAGACAGGTACAGACAGACAGGTACAGACAGATAAAGACAGGTACAGACAGACAGGTAAAGACAGACAGGTACAAACAGACAGGCACAGGCAGACAGGTAAAGACAGACAGGTACAGACAGGTACAGGCAGGTACAGACAGACAGGTACAGACAGGTACAGACAGACAGACAGACAGGTACAGACAGACAGGTACAGACAGACAGGTACAGACAGACAGGTACAGACAGGTACAGACAGACAGGTACAGACAGACAGGTACAGACAGGTAAAGACAGACAGGTACAGACAGGTACAGACAGACAGGTAAAGACAGACAGGTACAGACAGGTAAAGACAGACAGGTACAGACAGGTACAGACAGACAGGTAAAGACAGACAGGTACAGACAGGTAAAGATAGACAGGTACAGACAGGTAAAGACAGAGAGGTACAGACAGGTAAAGACAGACAGCTACAGACAGACAGGTACAGACAGACAGGTACAGACAGGTACAGGCAGGTACAGACAGCTACAGACAGACAGGTACAGGCAGGTACAGACAGCTACAGACAGACAGGTACAGACAGACAGGTACAGGCAGGTACAGACAGCTACAGATAGACAGGTACAGACAGACAGGTACAGACAGGTACAGACAGACAGGTACAGACAGACATGTACAGACAGACAGGTACAGACAGACAGGTACAGACAGATAAAGACAGGTACAGACAGATAAAGACAGACAGTGTGCAGATGAGGCAGTGACCTACAGAGCTCATGGAGGTACAGACAGACAGGTACAGACAGACAGGTACAGACAGGTACAGACAGACAGGTACAGACAGGTACAGACAGACAGGTACAGACAGACAGTGTGCAGACAGACAGTGTGCAGATGAGGCAGTGACCTACAGAGCTCATGGAACTTGACCATCAGGATGGTGGTCTGTGACCCCAGAGGGTTGGTCTCTGTGATGTTGATGTTATGGTAGTGTTGCCACATGGTAGGGTCTGTGATGGTGCACTGCTTCTGGGGAGGGGACGACACCACACACATCCTCACCTGGCTCTTATTACCCCTGGAGAGGGAGAGAGGAGAGATTCTTCACCATCAACAACATGATATCTGTGTACCTACAGCATCAGCTGGCGGTCAACCCACTGTTCCTAGGCCATCATTGTAAATAATAATTTGTTCTTAACTGACTTGCCTAGTTTAATAAAGGTAAAATAAATAAAATGAAAAAACATGCTGGTAGGAGAGGAGAGGACGGGTGGCTCACCTGTAAGAGGTGTGGTACTGGGCAGGCAGGAGGGTCTTCACAGACTCCACCCATGAACACAATACCAGGCTGTGATTGGACACACGACAGGAAACATTGAGCAGCCCGGGGGGATCTGAGGAAGAAGAGAGGAGAAATGATGATCACATGATCAACAACCAAATATATGAAGCTTTATCTCAGTGTGTGAGGGACTGCAGCTCTCCCCGGGTTTCTGAGGAATGATTAAGATTTAGGTCACAGCCTCAGTCTATGAAGGGAGGAGAAGGGAGACTTACGCCCCAGCCTCAGTCTGGTTGTCCTGATGAGTCGTCCCCGGTCGTCATGGCAGCTGTAGTTTCCCTCGGCAGCGTGGTCAGCCTGCAGGAGGACCAGCTGACCATCTGATGTCACTCGGTGCTGCCATGGTAACATGGAACTCCTGTTCAGACGCCACTTCACTGATGTCCTGTGGAGACATTATGACGTCTGTGGACAATGTAGAGGCCAAGCCCTGTTCCCACCGACAGCGATAGCCCTGGTTCCCACCGAAAGCGATAGCCCTGGTTCCCACCGATAGAGATAGCCCTGGTTCCCACCGACAGTGATAGCCCTGGTTCCCACCGACAGTGATAGCCCTGGTTCCCACCGACAGTGATAGCCCTGGTTCCCACCGACAGTGATAGCCCTGGTTCCCACCGACAGTGATAGCCCTGGTTCCCACCGACAGTGATAGCCCTGGTTCCCACCGACAGTGATAGCCCTGGTTCCCACCGACAGTGATAGCCCTGGTTCCCACCGACAGTGATAGCCCTGGTTCCCACCGACAGTGATAGCCCTGGTTCCTATGGATAGTGATAGCCCTGGTTCCCACCGATAACGATAGCCCTGGTCCCTATGGAAAGTGATAGCACCTCGTTCCCATGGATAGTGATAGCCCTCGTTCCCATGGATAGTGATAGCCCTCGTTCCCATGGATAGTGATAGCCCTCGTTCCCATGGATAGTGATAGCCCTCGTTCCCATGGATAGTGATAGCCCTCGTTCCCATGGATAGTGATAGCCCTGATTCCCACGGACACAGCCCTGATACCCATCGATAGCGGTAGCCCTAATTCCCATGGACACAGCCCTGATTCCGACCGATAGCGATAGCCCTGGTTCCCACGGATAGAGATAGCCCTAGTTCCCATGGACACAGCCCTGATTCCGACCGATAGAGATAGCCCTGATTCCGACCGATAGCGATAGCCCTGGTTCCCACGGATAGAGATAGCCCTAGTTCCCACGGATAGCGATAGCCCTGGGTCCCACGGATAGCGATAGCCCTGGTTCCCACAGATAGAGATAGCCCTGGTTCCCACGGATAGAGATAGCCCTGGTTCCCACGGATAGAGATAGCCCTGGTTCCCACGGATAGAGAATGCAGGAGAGAATGGTTTCATCACTATGACACATTCAGAGGTTGAATTTATAGCCATTTAACAAAAATCACTTTCTGTTTGTCATAGATGGACAAGATGAATATGAGATGAAAGGCGAGTTTCTAATGAGTTCAAGAAGTCAAGCTGGAAGTCACATGGGGGCATATGTTTTGATTAAGAGAACTTTAGAAAATATACAAATTTACTCCAACACTAAACCCATAATGATGTGTTTTACAGTAATAAAGAATGTGAAATCTTAGCGTTAGGGGTTTTATAATTTGATTATAAAGTGTCTAAGTCATTTTAAGCCTTATTCATACAGTTTTGTTGAATAGGAAATAAGTCAAATAAAATAGTTCATTTTTTGTATCATATACTGTGTGCTGGATCTTGTGTCCTCAGGAAGGACTACACCCCAGGAGTGACTACACCCCAGGAGGGACTACACCTCAGGAGGGACTACACCTCAGGAGGGACTACACCTCAGGAGGGACTACACCTCAGGAGGGACTACACCCCAGGAGGGACTACACCCCAGGAGGGACTACACCCCAGGAGGGACTACACCCCAGGAGGGACTGCACCTCAGGAGGGACTGCACCTCAGGAGGGACTGCACCTCAGGAGGGACTGCACCTCAGGAGGGACTGCACCTCAGGAGGGACTACACCTCAGGAGGGACTACACCTCAGGAGGGGCTACACCTCAGGAGGGGCTACACCTCAGGAGGGGCTACACCTCAGGAGGGGCTACACCTCAGGAGGGACTACACCTCAGGAGGGACTACACCTCAGGAGGGACTACACCTCAGGAGGGACTACACCTCAGGAGGGACTACACCTCAGGAGGGTCTACACCTCAGGAGGGACTCAAATGATAGCGTGACCCCCAGGAGAAAGGACAATATGACCCCCCAGAGACAGTTATGCACAGGGAACAAACCCATCCTAGCCCCCCCCCATCCCCAGAGCCTGTCACAGTGGAACATACCTGTCTAGTGCTGTTCCACACACCAGCGTGACGTTGGACCCCAGCCCCCCCCATCCCCAGGCAGTGGAACAGACCTGTCTAGTGCTGCTCCACACACCAGCGTGACGTTGGACCCCAGCCCCCCCCATCCCCAGAGCCTGTCACAGTGGAACATACCTGTCTAGTGCTGCTCCACACACCAGCGTGACATTGGACCCCAGCCTCCCATACTGAACATCTGAAACTAGACGTTAGAACAGTTAGATCTCTGTGTCTAAACAGTTCTACAATCATTAGTCTTGTACATATTTAGAGCCGACAGTCCTCAGCATTGTATATCTCTATGACCTAAAGCGGGTCATCTCTACACACTGTTGTGTCTGCTGTTACATAGCAGCCACATATAAACACTTACAGTCCCCCCCCCCCATAAGTCTTCGGCACAGTCAGGATTTGTAAACTACTGTGTGCAGCCGTATAGGTGCCTTCAGACAGTATTCACTGTGTTGTGTTTCAGCCTGGATTCAAAATGGATTACATCCTTATTGTTTCAATTCAATTCAATTCAATTCAATTCAATTCAATTCAAGGGCTTTATTGGCCTGGGAAACATGTGTTAACATTGCCAAAGCAAGTGAGGTAGACAACATACAAAGTGAATATATATGTTTCTCACCCAGCTATACTCAGTACCCCATAATGACAAAGTGAAAACATGTTGTTTTCAGAAATGTTTGCAAATGTATTTCAAATTAAATACTTAAATGTCTCATTTACATAAGGATTCACACCCGTAAGTCAATACATGTTAGAATCACATTTGGCAACAATTACAGCTGTGAGTCTTTCTGGGTAAGTCTCTAAGAGCTTTTCACATCGCACAATATTTACACATTATTCTTATTAAAATGATTCAAGCCCTGTTAAGTTGGTTGTACCATTGCTAGAGAAACATTTTCAAATCTGAAACTGATTTAAGTCAAAACTGTAACTAGGCCACTCTGGAAAATTCAATGTTGTTTTGGTAAGCATCTCCAGTGTATATTAGGTTATTGTCCTGCTGAAAGGTGAATTTGTCTCCCAGTATCTGTTGGAAAGCAGACTGAACCAGGTTTTCCTCGAGGATTTTGCCAGTGCTTGAACATGAATATATGTTTGTTGTGTTGGATTTGCACATAACATAACACTTTCAATTCAGGACATCTTTAGCAGTTTTACATTAGTGCCTTCTTTCAAACAGGAGGGATGTTTTGGATACTTTTTGTCCTGTACAGGCATCCTTATTTTTACTCTGTCATTTAGGTCAGTATTGTGGAGTAACTAACATGTTGTTGATCCGTCCTAAGTTTCCTCCTATCACAGCCATTAAACTCCGTCATTTAGGTTAGTATTGTGGAGTAACTACCATGTTGTTGATCCATCCTCAGTTTCCTCCTATCACAGCCATTAAACTCTGTCATTTAGGTTAGTATTGTGGAGTAACTACCATGTTGTTGATCCATCCTCAGTTTCCTCCTATCACAGCCATTAAACTCTGTCATTTAGGTTAGTATTGTGGAGTAACTACCATGTTGTTGATCCATCCTCAGTTTCCTCCTATCACAGCCATTAAACTCTGTAACTGTCCCCCCCATTGGCCTCATGGTGAAATCCCTGAGTGGTTTCCTTCCTACTGAGTAGTGACTGGGTGTATTGATACACTTCCTCACGCTAAAAGGGATTCAACCAGTTGAACTCTGAATGGTTGTTTTGGGCCCTAAATAGGGACTGGTGAGTTTGGGGGGGGGGGGTATAGAAAGTGACATAATTTGAAAGCTACAGGCCTTGTATTTTCGGAAATCGAATTCCACTTGCTGCTGGAAATGTCACAATAATATATTGGTTTTGGGGGAGGAATGTACTTTTCTTTATATATTTATAATTTAACTTTTACTCCATTACTTTCCTAAAGAAAATAATGTACTTTTTACTCCGTACATTTTGAATTCTTGACAGAACAGCAAATGGTTGAATTCATACACCCACCCAACACGTTGTCAACCTTACTGCCTCTGATCTGGCGGTGTTGGAGTACGCGCCTGGCTGTCCTGTTACGTTCCCACTAGACAAACTCAAAAGGTCGCTCACAACAAAGGGAACTAACAAAGACAATCATTTACAGCCGAACACAACAGAAAGGGCTTCTGAAATGCAGCCATGTGGCCCACTAGTAAGTGGTTCTAACAGACATCCACCATGGATAAACCACTAGGTTTGCCTCCCAAAAAGACACACTACAAATAAAAGCCCACAACAACTTAGGATAGAGAGTAAAAATAATATGGAGCAAAAACAAAACAGGAGAAACACCAACAATCAGGCATCTTTCAAACTTAAAAGGTTGAGCTGATGTGAAGTGCAGCCCTCCACAAAATCTCTCAAGCTTATCTGGAGCACTGGGCTAGCCACACCTAAATATCACCTGGGCCAGCCACACCTAAATATCACCTGGGCCAGCCACTCCTAAATATCACCTGGGCCAGCCACTCCTAAATATCACCTGGGCCAGCCACTCCTAAATATCACCTGGGCCAGCCACTCCTAAATATCACCTGGGCCAGCCACTCCTAAATATCACCTGGGCCAGCCACTCCTAAATATCACCTGGGCCAGCCACTCCTAAATATCACCTGGGCCAGCCACTCCTAAATATCACCTGGGCCAGCCACTCCTAAATATCACCTGGGCCATCCACTCCTAAATATCACCTGGGCCAGCCACTCCTAAATATCACCTGGGCCAGCCACTCCTAAATATCACCTGGGCCAGCCACTCCTAAATATCACCTGGGCCAGCCACTCCTAAATATCACCTGGGCCAGCCACTCCTAAATATCACCTGAGCAAGCACAGGTGAAACCCCTTCCGACTAACAAGCTGGACATGCCAGCAGAGGTGTAACACATTAGTAATGAGTTGACGCCAATCTGTGCGCCCTACGTTCAACGTGCAATCTCTAAATATAAACGGAGAAAGCAAAACCTGTAACAGTCTGTAAATCAAATAGAAAAACAGAATGGTGTCGTCTGGTTTGCTTGGTAAGGAATGATATTGAGTACTTTTTCCACCACTGCATTTAGGACAGTTGAAACCAGATACTTTTAGACTTTTACTCAAAATCTCAATTTTAATCGCAATCTTTAACACAACAATTTGTAAAAATCGTCACAGGGTGTGAAAACTTTCTGAAGGCACTATAAACATGATTAAAGTGACCAATGACTATGGGCAACAGTCTCTAAGGTGCAGGGTAGAGAACCGGGTGGTAGCCGGTAGTAACAGTCTCTAAGGTGCAGGGTAGAGAACCGGGTGGTAGCCGGTAGTAACAGTCTCTAAGGTGCAGGGTAGAGAACCGGGTGGTAGCCGGTAGTAACAGTCTCTAAGGTGCAGGGTAGAGAACCGGGTGGTAGCCGGTAGTAACAGTCTCTAAGGTGCAGGGTAGAGAACCGGGTGGTAGCCGGTAGTAACAGTCTCTAAGGTGCAGGGTAGAGAACCGGGTGGTAGCCGGTAGTAACAGTCTCTAAGGTGCAGGGTAGAGAACCGGGTGGTAGCCGGTAGTAACAGTCTCTAAGGTGCAGGGTAGAGAACCGGGTGGTAGCCGGTAGTAACAGTCTCTAAGGTGCAGGGTAGAGAACCGGGTGGTAGCCTGTAGCAACAGTCTCTAAGGTGCAGGGTAGAGTACCATGCAGTAGCCGCTAGTAACAGTCTCTAAGGTGCAGGGTAGAGTACCGGGTGGTAGCCGGGTAGTAACAGTCTCTAAGGTGCAGGGTAGAGTACCGGGTGGTAGCCGGGTAGTAACAGTCTCTAAGGTGCAGGGTAGAGAACTGGGTGGTAGCCAGTAGTAACAGTCTCTAAGGTGCAGGGTAGAGTATCGGGGGGTAGCCGGTAGTAACAGTCTCTACGGTGCAGGGTAGAGGATCGGGCGGTAACCGGTAGTAACAGTCTCTAAGATGCAGGGTAGAGTACCGGGTGGTAGACAGGTAGTAACAGTCTCTAAGGTGCAGGGTAGAGTACCGGGTGGTAGCCAGTAGTAACAGTCTCTAAGGTGCAGGGTAGAGTACCGGGTGGTAGCCGGTGTGAACAGTCTCTAAGGTGCAGGGTAGAGTACCGGGTGGTAGCCGGGTAGTAACAGTCTCTAAGGTGCAGGGTAGAGTACCGGGTGGTAGCCGGTAGTAACAATCTCTAAGGTGCAGGGTAGAGTACCGGGTGGTAGCCGGTAGGAACAGTCTCTAAGGTGCAGGGTAGAGTACCGGGTGGTTGCCGGTAGTAACAGTCTCTAGGGTGCAGGGTAGAGAACTGGGTGGTAGCCAGTAGTAACAGTCTCTAAGGTGCAGGGTAGAGTATCGGGGGGTAGCCGGTAGTAACAGTCTCTAAGGTGCAGGGTAGAGTACCGGCTGGTAGCCGGTAGGAACAGTCTCTAAGGTGCAGGGTAGAGTATCGGGGGGTAGCCGGTAGTAACAGTCTCTAAGGTGCAGGGTAAAGTACCGGCTGGTAGCCGGTAGGAACAGTCTCTAAGGTGCAGGGTAGAGTACCGGGTGGTTGCCGGTAGTAACAGTCTCTAAGGTGCAGGGTAGAGAACTGGGTGGTAGCCAGTAGTAACAGTCTCTAAGGTGCAGGGTAGAGAACTGGGTGGTAGCCAGTAGTAACAGTCTCTAAGGTGCAGGGTAGAGTATCGGGGGGTAGCCGGTAGTAACAGTCTCTAAGGTGCAGGGTAGAGGATCGGGCGGTAACCGGTAGTAACAGTCTCTAAGATGCAGGGTAGAGTACCGGGTGGTAGACAGGTAGTAACAGTCTCTAAGGTGCAGGGTAGAGTACCGGGTGGTAGCCGGTGTGAACAGTCTCTAAGGTGCAGGGTAGAGTACCGGGTGGTAGCCGGGTAGTAACAGTCTCTAAGGTGCAGGGTAGAGTACCGGGTGGTAGCCGGTAGTAACAATCTCTAAGGTGCAGGGTAGAGTACCGGGTGGTAGCCGGTAGGAACAGTCTCTAAGGTGCAGGGTAGAGTACCGGGTGGTTGCCGGTAGTAACAGTCTCTAGGGTGCAGGGTAGAGAACTGGGTGGTAGCCAGTAGTAACAGTCTCTAAGGTGCAGGGTAGAGTATCGGGGGGTAGCCGGTAGTAACAGTCTCTAAGGTGCAGGGTAAAGTACCGGCTGGTAGCCGGTAGGAACAGTCTCTAAGGTGCAGGGTAGAGTATCGGGGGGTAGCCGGTAGTAACAGTCTCTAAGGTGCAGGGTAAAGTACCGGCTGGTAGCCGGTAGGAACAGTCTCTAAGGTGCAGTGTAGAGGATCGGGTGGTAGCCGGTAGTAACAGTCTCTAAGGTGCAGGGTAGAGTATCTGGTGGTAGCCAGTAGTAACAGTCTCTAAGGTGCAGTGTAGAGTATCGGGGGGTAGCCGGTAGTAACAGTCTCTAAGGTGCAGGGTAGAGGATCGGGCGGTAGCCGGTAGTAACAGGGACTACAGCTCTGTTACACAGTATGGCTGATTTAGGGATGAGTCCGTCTTTACATCATTGGTCCATATCTTACAGGGGAGCTGTAAGGGTTAGGTTAGTGTCTCTTACCTTCATTGGTCCATATCTCTGACTGGGTGTTGACGAAGGATAGTGCGAGGAGGTGGCCAATGACTAGCAGACCACTGGGACATGACACGAGACAGGTCATCTGGAGAAAGAGAGTGAGAGTTAAGGGGTCAGGACGTCATCGTAAAGCAGACAACACTGGGTCAGGGGTCAGGACATCATCGTCCAGCAGACAACACGGGGTCAGGGGTCAGGACATCATCGTACAGCAGACAACACTGGGTCAGGGGTCAGGACATCATCGTACAGCAGACAACACTGGGTCAGGGGTCAGGACATCATCGTACAGCAGACAACACTGGGTCAGGACATTATCCAGTAGTGAACACTGCAGTCAGGCACATCATCCATGTTCAAGTCAGTTAAGAACAAATTCTTATTTTCAACGACGGCCTAGGAACAGTGGGTTAACTGCCTTGTTCAGGGGCAGAGCGACAGATTTTTACCTTGTGAGATCGGGGATTCGATCTTGCAACCTTTCGGTTACTAGTCCAACACTCTCACCACTAGGCTAACTAACGCCCCACGAAAGCTATCATTATGTTCTTTCGACACCACATCACATCGCCTGAAGGTGTTCTGCAAAGCTCTACTGCAGTAGTCATGATGTGGGAATACCATCAGAATAACTAGAATACCATTTAAAATCTGCAGAGAATCACAGAATCCAGACAGTCGACATTAAAACCAAATTCAACAATATTTAAAAATGTAGCAGGAAATCAACTAAATGTATGGAACTTCTTAGAAAATGGATTAATATGGCAAATATTTTCATACGACTTTAACTAAATGCATCAGTGATTTGT
This sequence comes from Oncorhynchus gorbuscha, assembly GCF_021184085.1. Taxonomy (NCBI): domain Eukaryota; kingdom Metazoa; phylum Chordata; class Actinopteri; order Salmoniformes; family Salmonidae; genus Oncorhynchus; species Oncorhynchus gorbuscha. The sequence goes on from NC_060188.1 coordinate 98,333,188, forward strand.
AGGTGTAGGGAGGAGGTGTAGGGAGGAGGTGTAGGGAGGAGGTGTAGGGAGGAGGTGTAGGGAGGTGTACCACCCAGCTAACAGTCCAGCTATACGGAGGAGGTGTCTGTACCACCCAGCTAACAGTCCAGCTATAGGGAGGAGGTGAGGTGTACCACCCAGCTAACAGTCCAGCTATAGGGAGGAGGTGTAGGGAGGAGGTGTACCACCCAGCTAACAGTCCAGCTATAGGGAGGAGGTGTAGGGAGGAGGTGTACCTCCCAGATAACAGTCCAGGGGAGGAGGTGTAGGGAGGAGGTGTACCTCCCAGATAACAGTCCAGCTATACACCCAGCTAAAAGTCCAGCTATAGGGAGGAGGTGTAGGGAGGGAGGAGGTGTACCACCCAGCTAACAGTCCAGCTATAGGAGGAGGTGTAGGGAGGAGGTGTAGGGAGGTGTACCACCCAGCTAACAGTCCAGCTATAGGGAGGAGGTGTAGGGAGGTGTACCACCCAGCTAACAGTCCAGCTATAGGGAGGAGTGGTAAGGAGGTGTACCACCCAGCTAACAGTCCAGCTATAGGGAGGAGGTGTAGGGAGGAGGTGTACCACCCAGCTAACAGTCCAGCTATAGGGAGGAGGTGTAGGGAGGAGGTGTACCTCCCAGATAACAGTCCAGCTATAAGGAGGTGGGAGGTGTAGGGAGGAGGTGTACCTCCCAGATAACAGTCCAGCTATAGGGAGGAGGTGGAGGAGGTGTACCACCCAGCTAACAGGCTATAGGGAGGAGGTGTAGGAGGTATAGGGAGGAGGTGTACCACCCAGCTAACAGTCCAGCTATAGGGAGGAGGTGTAGGGAGGTGTAGGGAGGAGGTGTAGGGAGGAGGTGTAGGGAGGAGGTGTACCTCCCAGATAACAGTCCAGCTATAGGGAGGAGGTGTAGGGAGGAGATGTAGGGAGGAGGTGTAGGGAGGAGGTGTACCACACAGCTAACAGTCCAGCTATAGGGAGGAGGTATAGGGAGGAGGTGTAGGGAGGAGGTGTACCACCCAGCTAACGGTCCAGCTATAGGGAGGAGGTATAGGGAGGAGGTGTAGGGAGGAGGTGTACCACCCAGCTAACTGTCCAGCTATAGGGAGGAGGTGTTGGGAGGAGGTATAGGAAGGAGGTATAGGAAGGAGGTGTAGGGAGGAGGTGTACCACCCAGATAACAGTCCAGCTATAGGGAGGAGGTGTAGGGAGGAGGTGTAGGGAGGAGGTGTACCTCCCAGATAACAGTCCAGCTATAGGGAGGAGGTGTAGGGAGGAGATGTAGGGAGGAGGTGTAGGGAGGTGTACCACCCAGCTAACAGTCCAGCTATAGGGAGGAGGTATAGGGAGGAGGTGTAGGGAGGAGGTGTACCACCCAGCTAACAGTCCAGCTATAGGGAGGAGGTAGGGAGGAGGTGTAGGGAGGAGGTGTACCACCCAGCTAACTGTCCAGCTATAGGGAGGAGGTGTTGGGAGGTATAGGAAGGAGGTATAGGGAGGAGGTGTAGGGAGGAGGTGTACCACCCAGATAACAGTCCAGCTATAGGGAGGAGGTGTAGGGAGGAGGTGTAGGGAGGAGGTGTAGGGAGGAGGTGTAGGGAGGTGTACCACCCAGCTAACAGTCCAGCTATAGGGAGGAGTGGTAAGGAGGTGTACCACCCAGCTAACAGGCTATAGGGAGGAGGTGTAGGGAGGAGGTGTACCACCCAGCTAACAGTCCAGCTATAGGGAGGAGGTGTAGGGAGGAGGTGTACCTCCCAGATAACAGTCCAGCTATAGGGAGGAGGTGTAGGGAGGAGGTGTAGGGAGGAGGTGTACCTCCCAGATAACAGTCCAGCTATAGGGAGGAGGTATAGGGAGGAGGTGTACCACCCAGCTAACAGTCCAGCTATAGGGAGGAGGTGTAGGGAGGAGGTATGAGGTGTACCACCCAGCTAACAGTCCAGCTATAGGAGGAGGTGTAGGGAGGAGGTGTAGGGAGGAGGTGTAGGGAGGTGTACCACCCAGCTAACAGTCCAGCTATAGGGAGGTGTAGGGAGGTGTACCACCCAGCTAACAGTCCAGCTATAGGGAGGAGTGGTAAGGAGGTGTACCACCCAGCTAACAGTCCAGCTATAAGGAGGTGTAGGGGAGGAGGTGTACCACCCAGCTAACAGTCCAGCTATCTGTAGGGAGGAGGTGTACCTCCCAGATAACAGTCCAGCTATAGGGAGGAGGTGTAGGGAGGAGGTGTAGGGATGAGATAACAGTCCAGCTATAGGGAGGAGGTATAGGGAGGAGGTGTACCACCCAGCTAACAGTCCAGCTATAGGGAGGAGGTGTAAGGAGGTCAGGGAGGAGGTGTACCACCCAGCTCAGTCCAGCTATAGGGAGGAGGTGTAGGGAGGAGGTGTAGGGAGGAGGTAGGGAGGAGGTGTAGTACCTCCCAGATAACAGTCCAGCTATAGGGAGGAGGTGTAGGGAGGAGATGTAGGGAGGAGGTGTAGGGAGGAGGTGTACCACCCAGCTAACAGTCCAGCTATAGGGAGGAGGTATAGGGAGGAGGTGTAGGGAGGAGGTGTACCATAACGGTCCAGCTATAGGGAGGAGGTCAGGGAGGAGGTGTAGGGAGGAGGTGTACCACCCAGCTAACTGTCCAGGGTGTTGGGAGGAGGTATAGGAAGGAGGTATAGGAAGGAGGTGTAGGGAGGAGGTGTACCACCCAGATAACAGTCCAGCTATAGGGAGGAGGTGTAGGGAGGAGGTGTAGGGAGGAGGTGTACCTCCCAGATAACAGTCCAGCTATAGGGAGGAGGTGTAGGGAGGAGATGGTCAGGAGGTGTACCACACAGCTAACAGTCCAGCTATAGGGAGGAGGTATAGGGAGGAGGTGTAGGGAGGAGGTGTACCACCCAGCTAACGGTCCAGCTATAGGGAGGAGGTATAGGGAGGAGGTGTAGGGAGGAGGTGTACCACCCAGCTAAGCTATAGGGAGGAGGTGTTGGGAGGAGGTATAGGGAAGGAGGTCAGGACCACCCAGATAACAGTCCAGCTATAGGGAGGAGGTGTAGGGAGGAGGTGTACAGCAGATAACAGTCCAGCTACACCCACCTAACAGTCCAGCTATAGGGAGGAGGTCAGGGAGGAGGTGGGGAGGAGGTGTAGACCCAGATAACAGTCCAGCTATAGGGATGAGGTGTAGGGAGGAGGTCCACCCACCTAACAGTCCAGCTATAGGGAGGAGGTGTAGGGAGGAGGTGTACCACCCAGCTAACAGTCCAGCTATAGGGAGGAGGTCAGGAGGTGTAGGGAGGAGGTGTACCATCAGCTAACAGTTCAGCAGACAAGGAGGTGTACACCCACCTAACAGTCAGGGGTCAGTCCAGCTACCATCATCCAGCTATAGGGAGGAGGTGTAGGGAGGAGGTGACAACCTAACAGTCAGCTGGGTCAGGGGTCCACCCAGATAACAGTCCAGCTATAGGGAGGAGGTGTATGTAGAGAGGAGGTGTACCACCCACCTAACAGTCCAGCTATAGGGAGGAGGTGTAGGGAGGAGGTGTACCACCCAGCTAACAGTCCAGCTATAGGGAGGAGGTTTAGGGAGGAGGTGTAGGAAGGAGGTGTACCACCCAGCTAACAGTCCAGCTATAGGGAGGAGGTGTAGGGAGGAGGTGTAGGGAGGAGGTGTACCACCCACCTAACAGTCCAGCTATAGGGAGGAGGTGTACCACCCACCTAACAGTCCAGCTATAGGGAGGAGGTGTAGGGAGGAGGTGTACCACCCACCTAACAGTCTATAGGGAGGAGGTGTTGGGAGGAGGTACAGGGAGGAGGTGTAGGGAGGAGGTGTACCACCCAGATAACAGTCTAGCTATAGGGAGGAGGTGTAGGGAGGAGGTGTAGGGAGGAGGTGTACCTCCCAGACAATCCAGCTATAGGGAGGAGGTGTAGGGAGGAGATGTAGGGAGGAGGTGTAGGGAGGAGGTGTACCACCCAGCTAACAGTCCAGCTATAGGGAGGAGGTATAGGGAGGAGGTGTAGGGAGGAGGTGTACCACCCAGCTAACGGTCCAGCTATAGGGAGGAGGTGTAGGGAGGAGGTGTAGGGAGGAGGTGTACCTCCCAGATAACAGTCCAGCTATAGGGAGGAGGTATAGGGAGGAGGTGTACCACCCAGCTAACAGTCCAGCTATAGGGAGGAGGTTATAGGGAGGAGGTGTACCACCCAGCTAAGCTATAGGGAGGAGGTGTAGGGAGGAGGTGTAGGGAGGAGGTGTAGGGAGGAGGTGTAGGGAGGAGGTGTAGGGAGGGGTGTACCTCCCAGATAACAGTCCAGCTAAGGGAGGAAGTGTAGGGAGGAGATGTAGGGAGGAGGTGTAGGGAGGAGGTGTACCACCCAGCTAACAGTCCAGCTATAGGGAGGAGGTATAGGGAGGAGGTGTAGGGAGGAGGTGTACCACCCGGCTAACGGTCCAGCTATAGGGAGGAGGTATAGGGAGGAGGTGTAGGGAGGAGGTGTACCACCCAGCTAACTGTCCAGCTATAGGGAGGAGGTGTTGGGAGGAGGTATAGGAAGGAGGTATAGGAAGGAGGTGTAGGGAGGAGGTGTACCACCCAGATAACAGTCCAGCTATAGGGAGGAGGTGTAGGGAGGAGGTGTAGGGAGGAGGTGTACCTCCCAGATAACAGTCCAGCTATAGGGAGGAGGTGTAGGGAGGAGATGTAGGGAGGAGGTGTAGGGAGGAGGTGTACCACCCAGCTAACAGTCCAGCTATAGGGAGGAGGTATAGGGAGGAGGTGTAGGGAGGAGGTGTACCACCCAGCTAACGGTCCAGCTATAGGGAGGAGGTATAGGGAGGAGGTGTAGGGAGGAGGTCCACCCAGCTAACTGTCCAGCTATAGGGAGGAGGTGTTGGGAGGAGGTATAGGAAGGAGGTATAGGGAGGAGGTGTAGGGAGGAGGTGTACCACCCAGATAACAGTCCAGCTATAGGGAGGAGGTGTAGGGAGGAGGTGTACCACCCAGATAACAGTCCAGCTATAGGGAGGTGTAGGGAGGAGGTGTACCACCCACCTAACAGTCCAGCTATAGGGAGGAGGTGTAGGGAGGAGGTGTAGGGAGGAGGTGTAGGGAGGAGGTGTACCACCCAGATAACAGTCCAGCTATAGGGATGAGGTGTAGGGAGGAGGTGTAGAGAGGAGGTGTACCACCCACCTAACAGTCCAGCTATAGGGAGGAGGTGTAGGGAGGAGGTGTACCACCCAGCTAACAGTCCAGCTATAGGGAGGAGGTGTAGGGAGGAGGTGTAGGGAGGAGGTGTACCACCCAGCTAACAGTTCAGCTATAGGGAGGAGGTGTAGGGAGGAGGTGTAGGGAGGAGGTGTACCACCCACCTAACAGTCCAGCTATAGGGAGGAGGTGTACCACCCACCTAACAGTCCAGCTATAGGGAGGAGGTGTAGGGAGGAGGTGTACCACCCAGATAACAGTCCAGCTATAGGGAGGAGGTGTAGGGAGGAGGTGTACCACCCACCTAACAGTCCAGCTATAGGGAGGAGGTGTAGGGAGGAGGTGTAGGAAGGAGGTGTACCACCCAGATAACAGTCCAGCTATAGGGAGGAGGTGTAGGGAGGAGGTGTAGAGGGAGGTGTACCACCCACCTAACAGTCCAGCTATAGGGAGGAGGTGTAGGGAGGAGGTGTACCACCCAGCTAACAGTCCAGCTATAGGGAGGAGGTTTAGGGAGGAGGTGTAGGAAGGAGGTGTACCACCCAGCTAACAGTCCAGCTAAGGAGGTGTAGGGAGGAGGTGTAGGGAGGAGGTGTACCACCCACCTAACAGTCCAGCTATAGGGAGGAGGTGTACCACCCACCTAACAGTCCAGCTATAGGGAGGAGGTGTAGGGAGGAGGTGTACCACCCACCTAACAGTCCAGCTATAGGGAGGAGGTGTTGGGAGGAGGTATAGGAAGGAGGTATAGGGAGGAGGTGTAGGGAGGAGGTGTACCACCCAGATAACAGTCTAGCTATAGGGAGGAGGTGTAGGGAGGAGGTGTAGGGAGGGAGGTGTACCTCCCAGATAACAATCAGCTATAGGGAGGAGGTGTAGGGGAGGAGATGTAGGGAGGAGGTGTAGGGAGGAGGTGTACCACCCAGCTAACAGTCAGCTCCACCCAGCTAACGGTCCAGCTATAGGGAGGAGGTATAGGGAGGAGGTGTAGGGAGGAGGTGTACCACCCAGCTAACTGTCCAGCTATAGGGAGGTGTAGGGAGGAGGTGTAGGGAGGAGGTGTACCACCCAGCTAACAGTTCAGCTATAGGGAGGAGGTAGGGAGGAGGTGTAGGGAGGAGGTGTACCACCCACCTAACAGTCCAGCTATAGGGAGGAGGTGTACCACCCACCTAACAGTCCAGCTATAGGGAGGAGGTGTAGGGAGGAGGTGTACCACCCAGATAACAGTCCAGCTATAGGGAGGAGGTGTAGGGAGGAGGTGTACCACCCACCTAACAGTCCAGCTATAGGGAGGAGGTGTAGGGAGGAGGTGTAGGAAGGAGGTGTACCACCCAGATAACAGTCCAGCTATAGGGAGGAGGTGTAGGGAGGAGGTGTAGAGAGGAGGTGTACCACCCACCTAACAGTCCAGCTATAGGGAGGAGGTGTAGGGAGGAGGTGTACCACCCAGCTAACAGTCCAGCTATAGGGAGGAGGTTTAGGGAGGAGGTGTAGGAAGGAGGTGTACCACCCAGCTAACAGTCCAGCTATAGGGAGGAGGTGTAGGGAGGAGGTGTAGGGAGGAGGTGTACCACCCACCTAACAGTCCAGCTATAGGGAGGAGGTGTACCACCCACCTAACAGTCCAGCTATAGGGAGGAGGTGTAGGGAGGAGGTGTACCACCCACCTAACAGTCCAGCTATAGGGAGGAGGTGTTGGGAGGAGGTATAGGAAGGAGGTATAGGGAGGAGGTGTAGGGAGGAGGTGTACCACCCAGATAACAGTCTAGCTATAGGGAGGAGGTGTAGGGAGGAGGTGTAGGGAGGAGGTGTACCTCCCAGATAACAATCCAGCTATAGGGAGGAGGTGTAGGGAGGAGATGTAGGGAGGAGGTGTAGGGAGGAGGTGTACCACCCAGCTAACAGTCCAGCTATAGGGAGGAGGTATAGGGAGGAGGTGTAGGGAGGAGGTGTACCACCCAGCTAACGGTCCAGCTATAGGGAGGAGGTATAGGGAGGAGGTGTAGGGAGGAGGTGTACCACCCAGCTAACTGTCCAGCTATAGGGAGGAGGTGTTGGGAGGAGGTGTAGGGGAGGTGTACCACCCAGCTAACAGTCCAGCTATAGGGAGGAGGTGTAGGGAGGAGGTGTAGGGGGGAGGTGTACCACCCAGCTAACAGTCCAGCTATAGGGAGGAGGTGTTGGGAGGAGGTATAGGAAGGAGGTATAGGGAGGAGGTGTAGGGAGGAGGTGTACCACCCAGATAACAGTCCAGCTATAGGGAGGAGGTGTAGGGAGGAGGTGTACCACCCAGATAACAGTCCAGCTATAGGGAGGAGGTGTAGGGAGGTGTACCTCCCAGATAACAGTCCAGCTATAGGGAGGAGGTGTAGGGAGGAGATGTAGGGAGGAGGTGTAGGGAGGAGGTGTACCACCCAGCTAACAGTCCAGCTATAGGGAGGGGGTATAGGGAGGAGGTGTACCACCCAGCTAATGGTCCAGCTATAGGGAGGAGGTATAGGGAGGAGGTGTAGGGAGGAGGTGTACCACCCAGCTAACTGTCCAGCTATAGGGAGGAGGTGTTGGGAGGAGGTGTAGGGGGAGGTGTACCACCCAGCTAACAGTCCAGCTATAGGGAGGAGGTGTAGGGAGGAGGTGTAGGGGGGAGGTGTACCACCCAGCTAACAGTCCAGCTATAGGGAGGAGGTGTTGGGAGGAGGTATAGGAAGGAGGTATAGGGAGGAGGTGTAGGTGTGTACCACCCAGATAACAGTCCAGCTATAGGGAGGAGGTGTAGGGAGGAGGTGTACCACCCAGCTAACAGTCCAGCTATAGGGAGGAGGTTTAGGGAGGAGGTGTAGGAAGGAGGTGTACCACCCAGCTAACAGTCCAGCTATAGGGAGGAGGTGTAGGGAGGAGGTGTAGGGAGGAGGTGTACCACCCAGTCCAGCTACAGTCCAGCTATAGGGAGGAGTCCAGTTTGTAGGGAGGAGGTGTAGGAAGGAGGTGTACCACCCACCTAACAGTCCAGCTATAGGGAGGAGGTGAGGGAGGAGGTGTAGGGAGGAGGTGTACCACCCACCTAACAGTCATAACAGTCCAGCTATAGGGAGGAGGTGTAGGGAGGAGGTGTAGGGAGGAGGTTGAGGTACACATTACAATCATCATCACCATAATCATCATCATAATCATCACCATAATCACATCATAATCATCACCATAATCATCACTATCTCCAATCATCATCACCATAATCATCACTATCACCATAATCATCACCATCACCATAATCACATCATAATCATCACCATCACCATCATCACATCATAATCTTCACCATAATCACTATCACCATAATCATCACTATCTCCATAATCATCACCATCACCATAATCACATCATAATCATCACCATAAACATCACCACATCATAATCATCACCATAAACATCATCACATCATAATCATCACCATAATCACTATCACCATAATCATCATCACATCATAATCATCACCATAATCATCACTATCACCATAATCATCATCACCATAATCATCACCATAATCATCACATCATAATCATCACCATCATCATCCTCACCATAATCATCACATGATAATCATCCTTACCATAATCATCACCATCATCCTCACCATAATCATCACATGATAATCATCCTCACCATAATCATCACATGATAATCATCCTCACCATAATCACATGATAATCATCCTTACCATAATCATCACCATCATCATCACCATACATGATAATCATCCTCACCATAATCATCACATGATAATCATCCTCACCATAATCATCACCATCACCATAATCATCACATCATAATCATCCTCACCATAATCATCACATGATAATCATCCTCACCATAATCATCACATGATAATCATCATCACCATAATCATCACATGATAATCATCCTCACCATAATCATCACCATCATCATCACCATAATCATCACATGATAATCATCCTCACCATAATCATCACCATCATCATCACCATAATCATCACATGAAAATCATCCTCACCATCATCCTCACAATCATCATCACCATAATCATCACATGATAATCATCCTCACCATAATAATCACCATCATCATCACCATAATCATCACATGAAAATCATCATCACCATAATCATCACTATCTTTATCACCATCATCACTGCCAACCAAGCCTGGCGTAGCGACGGTTTGCTGGAAGTGGATAGTCCCCTTTGACTTTTTTAGTCAATACTTAATCTGTGTCCGGGAAACTGCCCCTAAACAATCAAAAGTTACTGACAAACGGTTCAGACCTATTCAGTCAACATCAAGCCATGGAAAACATGACAGATGGTTCTTCAGAGGACTTGACAGAGAGCCAACAATGAGAATAAAACCCAGATGGTTGATGATCTGGAGGAGAAAACACTGATAGAGAGACATAGCTCAGTGTGTATCTCAAATAGCACCCTATTCCCTATATAATGCACTACTTTAGACCAGAGCCCTATAGAACCCTATTCCCTATATAATGCACTACTTTAGACCAGAGCCCTATGGAACCCTATTCCCTATATATAGTGCACTACTTTAGACCAGAGCCCTATAGAACCCTATTCCCTATATATAGTGCACTACTTTAGACCAGAGCCCTATGGAACCCTATTCCCTATATATAGTGCACTACTTTAGACCAGAGCCCTATAGAACCCTATTCCCTATATATAGTGCACTACTTTAGACCAGAGCCCTATAGAACCCTATTCCCTATATAGTGCACTACTTTAGACCAGAGCCCTATGGAACGCTATTCCCTATATAGTGCAATACTTTTGACAAGATGTGTCCGTGCTCATTGTCCATCTATGTTTGGCATGACAATGATTGACAATGAGTTGGCATGATAGCTCACACGGATTAGCACTCAGGCTAAAGAATGATCTGGTGTTATCATCAGCCAATACCCATCAGTCTTCTTCAGACAGATGAACATACAGGATTTCTACTGGCTCATCACAATGTTCTAATCTCACAATCTGGTTATATCCCAGGTAGTGTACTGCAGCCTAGCTAGCTACCCTGTCTGTGTCTCTGTGTCTCTCCCTCTATCTCTACCCTTTTCATATGCCTCTGTAGCTCTTTCAGTGAGTACTCTAGTGTACTGTAGAGAAGTATGCAGTAGAGTACTGTAGGGTACATTGACATGTTAGTCATTTAGCAGACTCTTATCCACAGCCACTTATAGTAGTGAGTCATTTAGCAGACTCACTTATCAAATCAAATCAACTTTTACTGGTCACATACACATGGTTAGCAGATGTTATTGTGAGTGTAGCGAAATGCTTATGCTTCTAGTACCCGACAGTGCAGCAGTATCTAACAAATTTCACAACAAAACCTAAAACACAAAATCTAGTAAAGGAATGGGATAATGATATATCAAAATAAAATAAATTGGACGAGCGATGACAGAGCGGCTGAGATGCAATAGATAGTATATTATACAGTATATACATATGAGATGAGTAATGTAAGATATGGAAACATTATTAAAGTGGCAGTTTTAAAGTGACGAGTGATCCATTTATTAAAGTGGCCAATGATTTCTAGTCTGTATGTAGGCAGCAGCCTCTCTGTGTCAATGATGTCTGTTTAACAGCCTGATGGCCTTGAGATAGAAGCTGTTTTTCAGTCTCTCGGTCCCAGCTTTGATGCACCTGTACTGACCTCGCCTTCTGGATGATAGCGGGGTGAACAGCTAGTGGCTCGGGTTGTTATTGTCCTTGATGATCTTTATGGCCTTCCTGTGACATCGGGTGGTGTAGGTGTCCTGGAGGGCAGGTAGTTTTTCCCCGGTGATGCGTTGTGCAGACCTCACTACCCTCTGGAGAGACTTACGGTTGAGGGCGGAGCAGTTGCCTTACCAGGCGGTGATACAGCCTGACAGGATGTTCTCGATTATGCATCTGTAGAAGTTTGTGAGTGCTTTTGGTGACAAGCCGAATTTCTTCAGCCTCCTGAGGTTGAAGAGGCGTTGTTGCACCTTCTTCACCACACTCTCTGTGTGAGTGGACCAATTCAGTTTGCCGGTGATATGTAAACCGAGGAACTTAAAACTTTCCACCTTCTCCACTGCTGTCCCGTTGATGTGGATAAGGGGGTGCTCCCTCTGCTGTTTCCTGAAGTCCACAATCATCTCCTTTGTTTTGCTGACGTTGAGTGTGAGGTTATTTTCCTGACACCACACTCCGAGGGCCCTCACCTCTTCCCTGTAGGCTGTCTCGTCATTGTTGGTAATCAAGCCTACTACTGTTGTGTCGACTGCAAACTTGATGATTGAGTTGGAGGCGTGCATGGCCACGCAGTGGTGGATGAACAGGGAGTACAGGAGGGGGCTGAGAACGCACCCTTGCGGGGCCCCAGTGTTGAGGATCAGCGAAGTTGAGCTGCAACAAACCGTCAAACTGGACAGTTTTCCCTCCATCTTTTCATTCAAAGACTCAGTCATGGACACTCTTACTGACAGTTGTGACTGCTGTCTGTGATGTATTGTTGTCTCTACCTTCTTGTCCTTTGTGCTGTTGTCTGTGATGTATTGTTGTCTCTACCTTCTTGTCCTTTGTGCTGTTGTCTGTGATGTATTGTTGTCTCTACCTTCTTGTCCTTTGTGCTGTTGTCTGTGATGTATTGTTGTCTCTACCTTCTTGTCCTTTGTGCTGTTGTCTGTGATGTATTGTTGTCTCTACCTTCTTGCCCTTTGTGCTGTTGTCTGTGATGTATTGTTGTCTCCTTCCTTTTGTGCTGTTGTCTGTGATGTATTGTTGTCTCTACCTTCTTGCCCTTTGTGCTGTTGTCTGTGCCCAATAATGTGTGTACCATGATGTGTTGCTACCATGCTGTGTTGTCATGTGCTGCTGCCTTGCTATGTTGTCAGCTAGGTCTATCTTTATGTAGTGTTGTGGTGTCTCTCTTGTCGTGATGTGTGTTTTTACTATATATATTTTGTATTTTTAAATCCTAGCCCCCGTCCCCGTAGGCGGCCTTTTGGTAGATCGTCATTGTAAATGAGAATTTGCCTAGTTAAATAAGGTTCAAATAAAATAATCTGTAAAAATATGTCTTTTGGATCATAATGATCCTAAATCAGCAGTCCTACTTTGAGACGCATTGTCAATACAGACCCTGGTCTCCACTCAGGGCTCTATTCAATCCGTATAGCAGAAGTTCAGTGTTACAGCGTGATTGAAATTTAAAGGTAATGTTAGCAGAGACTGCATTTACGGTAAACGCTACATATGTCAGCTCAATTAGAAAGTGGTCCTTCTGTAGCTCAGTTGGTAGAGCATGGCGCTTGTAACGCCAGGGTAGTGGGTTCGATTCCCGGGACCACCCATACGTAGAATGTATGCACACATGACTGTAAGTCGCTTTGGATAAAAGCGTCTGCTAAATGGCATATATATATTATTATATTATATATTATAAATTACCTTTAAATTAATAACGGGCAATCTCTATCACTTCAGCCATCCAGATTGAATAGAGCCCTGAGTCTTAAAACAGGCTAACTAGTATTCCATATAAAGATATACCTGAGGTATTGGCTATCTGCCGTCAGGGAGAGGTAGCTATAAAAAATAATGTTTCCAGAACCACCAGAATGAACTGCCAGGCTAAAGGAAGACTGACTCTCCATGTCTCTGTTTCCTGTCGTGCTGACACCATCCAGTAAAGTAGTACAGTCTTGACACCACACAGTACAGTAGTATAATGTTGACACCACCCAGTGCAATGGTGACACCACCCAGTACAGTGTTGACACCACCCAGTACAGTGTTGACACCACCCAGTACAGTGTTGACACCACCCAGTACAGTAGTATAATGTTGACACCACCCAGTACAGTATTGACACCACCCAGTACAGTGTTGACACCACCCAGTACAGTGTTGACACCACCCAGTACAGTGTTGACACCACACAGTACAGTGTTGACACCACACAGTACAGTGTTGACACCACCCAGTACAGTAGTATAATGTTGACACCACGCAGTACAATGTTGACACCACCCAGTACAGTGTTGACACCAACCAGTACAGTAGTACAGTGTTGACACCACCCAGTACAATGTTGACACCACGCAGTACAATGTTGACACCACGCAGTACAATGTTGACACCACGCAGTACAATGTTGACACCACCCAGTACAGTGTTGACACCAACCAGTACAGTGTTGACACCAACCAGTACAGTGTTGACACCAACCAGTACAGTGTTGACACCACGCAGTACAATGTTGACACCACGCAGTACAATGTTGACACCACCCAGTACAGTGTTGACACCACCCAGTACAGTGTTGACACCACACAGTACAGTGTTGACACCACACAGTACAGTGTTGACACCACCCAGTACAGTAGTACAGTGTTGACACCACCCAGTACAGTGTTGACACCACACAGTACAGTAGTACAGTGTTGACACCACACAGTACAGTAGTACAGTGTTGACACCACCCAGTACAGTAGTTGACACCACGCAGTACAATGTTGACACCACGCAGTACAGTTGACACCACCCAGTACAGTGTTGACACCACCAGTACAGTACACCACCCAGTACAATGTTGACACCACACAGTACAGTGTTGACACCACCCAGTACAGTGTTGACACCACGCAGTACAGTGTTGACACCACACAGTACAGTACAGTAGTATAGTGTTGACACCACCCAGTACAGTGTTGACACCACTCAGTACATTGTTGACACCACGCAGTACAATGTTGACACCACCCAGTACAGTAGTACAGTGTTGACACCACCCAGTATAGTAGTATAGTGTTGACACCACCCAGTACAGTGTTGACACCACCCAGTATAGTAGTATAGTGTTGACACCACCCAGTACAGTGTTGACACCACCCAGTACACCACCCAGTATAGTAGTATAGTGTTGACACCACCCAGTACAGTGTTGACACCACCCAGTACAGTAGTATAGTGTTGACACCACCCAGTACAGTAGTAGTGTTGACACCACCCAGTACAGTAGTATAGTGTTGACACCACCCAGTACAGTAGTAGTGTTGACACCACCCAGTACAGTAGTAGTGTTGACACCACCCAGTACAGTAGTATAGTGTTGACACCACCCAGTACAGTAGTATAGTGTTGACACCACCCAGTACAGTGTTGACACCACCCAGTACAGTGTTGACACCACCCAGTACAGTAGTATAGTGTTGACACCACCCAGTACAGTAGTATTCTGTTCTGTTTGTGGCTATGGAACCCTGACCTGTTCACCGGACGTGCTACCTGTCCCAGACCTGCTGTTTTCAACTCTCTAGAAACAGCAGGAGCAGTAGAGATACTCTGAATGATTGACTATGAAAAGCCAAATGACATTTACTCCTGAGGTGCTGACCTGTTGCACCCTCGACAACCACTGTGACTATTATTATTTGATGCTGCTGGTCATCTATGAACATTTGAACATCTTGACCATGTTCTGTTATAATCTCCACCAGGCACAGCCAGAAGAGGACTGGCCACCCCTCATAGCCTGGTTCCTCTCCACCCGGCACAGCCAGAAGAGGACTGTCCACCCCTCATAGCCTGGTTCCTCTCCACCCGGCACAGCCAGAAGAGGACTGGCCACCCCTCATAGCCTGGTTCTTCTCTAGGTTTCTTCCTAGGTTCTGGCCTTTCTAGGGAGTTTTTCCTAGCCACCGTGCTTCTACACCTGCATTGCTTGCTGTTTGGGGTTTTAGGTTGGGTTTCTGTACAGCACTTTGAGATATCAGCTGATGTAAGAAGGGCTTTATAAATACATTTGATTGATTGACACCACACAATACAGTCGTATAGTGTTGACTCCAACACACAGTAGAGAGTATTACCAACTGGACACAAACATATTGCTAAAAATATCCTCTTATCACCACAGAGGGAGGAAACAGACTAGCAGATGTGAGGGAGGAGTGGGGGGGGGGCATAAGGGGAAGGCTGGGGGAGGTCGAAGCTACATGGGGGGGGTAGGCAACGACTTCAGGAAGGAATGTTGAAAAGCCTAACTCTTTTGTTCCCATGTATGTCTAAGTAACAGATCAGCTGCGTTAAAACACTAAGCAGCAATGTTACTGTGTTACTGCAGGCTGAAAGGAGTTCTCTCTCAGCTGCGTTAAGCAGCGATGTTACTGTGTTACTGCAGGCTGAAAGGAGTTCTCTCTCAGCTGCGTTAAGCAGCGATGTTACTGTGTTACTGCAGGCTGAAAGGAGTTCTCTCTCAGCTGCGTTAAGCAGCAATGTTACTGTGTTACTGCAGGCTGAAAGGAGTTCTCTCTCAGCTGCGTTAAGCAGCGATGTTACTGTGTTACTGCAGGCTGAAAGGAGTTCTCTCTCAGGAGCGTTAAGCAGCAATGTTACTGCAGGCTGAAAGGAGTTCTCTCTCAGATGCGTTAAGCAGCAATGTTACTGTGTTACTGCAGGCTGAAAGGAGTTCTCTCTCAGATGCGTTAAGCAGCAATGTTACTGTGTTACTGCAGGCTGAAAGGAGTTCTCTCTCAGCTGCGTTAAGCAGCAATGTTACTGTGTTACTGCAGGCTGAAAGGAGTTCTCTCTCAGCTGCGTTAAGCAGCGATGTTACTGTGTTACTGCAGGCTGAAAGGAGTTCTCTCTCAGGAGCGGAGAGCTCTGCCCACAAACTACAGCTCTGCTTGTATTTCCTTCAAAATCAGTCAACGTCTTTCCAATACCCTCTGGTGCCAAAAGCCCACATGCTCCTCCAAAAGTGACGACTGACTGACTCTCTCTCACTCTCTAGGAGAGACAGACACAAGCAATTCCACCCCCTCCACCCACACACACACACACACACTCTCTCTCTCTCTCAGATTCCAACTGCTGATTCATGTTTGGACGTACACTGTAAATCTACCAAAGAAAGGTCTGTTAATCACTTGAATATATGAAGTTTAAAGGAACATAATTCATGAAATATGCTGTCCAGTGCAGGGTTCAATCAGGACTCGCTCACTAGGAACACTAAAATACCAAAGGCTGGCCTAAGGTAATCTACCACAGGTCCTACAGAGGGTTCAATCAGGACTCACTCACTAGGAACACTAAAATACCAAAGGCCCTAAGGTAATCTACCACAGGTCCTACAGAGGGTTCAATCAGGACTCACTCACTAGGAACACTAAAATACCAAAGATAATCTACCACAGGTCCAACAGAGGGTTCAATCAAGGTAAAGGTAATCTACAGAGGGTTCAATCAGGACTCCTAGGAACACTAAAATACCAAAGGCCCTAAGGTAATCTACCACAGGTCCAACAGAGGGTTCAATCAGGACTCGCTCACTAGGAACACTAAAATACCAATAGATGGCCCTAAGGTAATCTACCACAGGTCCTACAGAGGGTTCAATCAGGACTCGCTCACTAGGAACACTAAAATACCAATAGATGGCCCTAAGGTAATCCACCACAGGTCCTACAGAGGGTTCAATCAGGACTCACTCACTAGGAAAACTAAAATACCACAAAGGCTGGCCCTAAGGTAATCTACCACAGGTCCTACAGAGGGTTCAATCAGGACTCGCTCACTAGGAAAACTACAATACCAAAGGCTGGCCCTAAGGTAATCTACCACAGGTCCTACAGAGGGTTCAATCAGGACTCATTGTGGATGAGATTTAGAATGGGCCAATGGTTAGAAGTGTAAGCCCCTTTAAGAGTGAGGATGATCCTGAAATGTCATTAAGTTTGTTTATGAAATGATTTATGAGTATAACTGATAAGCCCCTTTAAGAAATTATTTATGAGTATAGCTGATAAACACACCCCTTTAAGAAAATACACGGTGAGGTTAAATGGTGCCCCATGCATTGATGACGAGCTGAGAAATGTAAGGATTCAATGTCACGATGCCAAAAAAGTAGCACTGTGTTTGATAAGCAAAGTTATTGTAAATGAAGAAATCTTGTGACCAAACTAAAGAAAGAAGGAGGGATTCGATCAGCACAAAACTGATGAAGTGAAGGATGATGGGGAAAAAAACTGTGGAGAACATTGAACACTATTATGGGTACGAATTCAAACATGTCCACCTCTTTTGTTGAATCAGAGGGTATATTTATTACAAAACCACACGACATCGGAAAACTACTTTAATGAATATTTTACAGGCAAAGTGGACAAGTTGAGGAATGTTATGATTCCAACTGATGGCTCCATGCCATATACCCTGATAACAGATTGTATCACGGAGGAGAGGCAATGCAGGTTTGTTTTTCATCAGGTAGAAAGGACGCTGTTGTCTCTTTCGGATGACAAGTCACCTGGTACAGATAATCTAGGTATCCAAATTGTTTAGAGTATCAAATATCTACCCCAATCTCTCATATTCTTAATAAGTGCTTGATGGGGTGTGCCTAGAAGCCTGGAAAGAGTCAAAGGTTATTCCACTACCTAAGTGTAAAAAAATCTGCATTCACTGGTCAATTATTGTATGAAATTGTATCTGTACAAATCTGTGATGTCACACTGTGTTATGTCACCCAGTAGATATGGGAGTTTATCAAACTTGTTTTCAAATGATTTGTGTGTCTGTGTAATCTGAGGGAAATATGTCTCTCTAATATGGTCATACATTTGGCAGGAGGTTAGGAAGTGCAGCTCAGTGTCCACCTCATTTTGTGGGCAGTGTGCAACATAGCCTGTCTTCTCTTGAGAGCCAAGTCTTCCTACGGTGGCCTTTCTCAATAGCAAGGCTATGCTCACTGAGTCTGTACATAATCACAGCTTGTTTTTCATTTGTGGTCAGTCACAGTGGCCACTGTGTACTCTCTGTTTAGGACCAAGTAGCATTCTAGTTTGCTCGTTTTTTCTTTTGTTAATTCTTTCCGATGTGTCAAGTAATTATCTTTTTGTTTTCTCATGATTTGGTTGGGTCTAATTGTGATGCTGTCCTGGGGCTCTGTGGGGTCTGTTTGTGTTTGTGAACAGAGCCCCAGGACCAGATTGCTTAGGGGACTCTTCTCCAGGTTCATCTCTCTGCAGGCGATGGCTTTGTTATGGAAGGTTTGCGAATAGCTTCCTTTTAGGTGGTTGTAGAATTTAACGGCTCTTTCCTGGATTTTGATAGTTAGTGGGGATCGGCCTAATTCTGCTCTGCATGTTGGTATGTCTAATTTTATGTTCCTTTTGATGGCGTAGAAGGCCCTTCTTGCCTTGTCTCTCAGATCATTCGCAGCTTTGTGGAAGTTACCTGTGCCGCTGATGTTTAGGCTGAGGTATGTATAGTTTCTTGTGTGCTCTAGAGCAGTGGTTCCCAAACAGTTTATAGTCCTGTTCCCCTTCAAACATTCAACCTCCAGCTGTGTACCCCTCTAGCACCAGGGTCAGCTGTACCCCCTCTAGCACCAGGGTCAGTGTACCCCCTCTAGCACCAGGGTCAGCGTACCCCCTCTAGCACCAGGGTCAGCGTACCTCCTCTAGCACCAGGGTCAGCGTACCTCCTCTAGCACCAGGGTCAGCGTACCCCCTCTAGCACCAGGGTCAGCTGTACCCCTCTAGCACCAGGGTCAGCTGTACCTCCTCTAGCACCAGGGTCAGCTGTACCCCTCTAGCACCAGGGTCAGCTGTACCCCCTCTAGCACCAGGGTCAGCGTAACCCCTCTAGCACCAGGGTCAGCGTACCCCCTCTAGCACCAGGGTCAGCCCCTCTAGCACCAGGGTCAGCTGTACCCCTCTAGCACCAGGGTCAGCTGTACCTCCTCTAGCACCAGGGTCAGCTGTACCCCTCTAGCACCAGGGTCAGCTGTACCCCCAGGGTAGCACCAGGGTCAGCTGGGTCAGCCCCCTCTAGCACCAGGGTCAGCTGTACCCCCTCTAGCACCAGGGTCAGCTGTACCCCCTCTAGCACCAGGGTCAGCTGTACCCCTCTAGCACCAGGGTCAGCTGTACCCCTCTAGCACCAGGGTCAGCTGTACCCCTCTAGCACCAGGGTCAGCTGTACCCCCTCTAGCACCAGGGTCAGCGTACCCCTCTAGCACCAGGGTCAGCTGTACCCCCTCTAGCACCAGGGTCAGCTGTACCCCTCTAGCACCAGGGTCAGCTGTACCCCTCTAGCACCAGGGTCAGCTGTACCCCCTCTAGCACCAGGGTCAGCTGTACCCCTCTAGCACCAGGGTCAGCGTACCCCTCTAGCACCAGGGTCAGCGTACCCCCTGTAGCACCAGGGTCAGCGTACCCCCTGTAGCACCAGGGTCAGCGTACCCCCTGTAGCACCAGGGTCAGCTCTCAGCACCAGGGTCAGCTGTACCCCTCTAGCACCAGGGTCAGCTCAGCACCAGGGTCAGCTGTACCCCTCTAGCACCAGGGTCAGCTGTACCCCCTCTAGCACCAGGGTCAGCTGTCTACCCCAGCGTACCTAGCACCAGGGTCAGCGTGTACCTCTAGCACCAGGGTCAGCGTACCCCCTCTAGCACCAGGGTCAGCGTACCCCCTCTAGCACCAGGGTCAGCGTACCCCTCTAGCACCAGGGTCAGCTGCACCAGGGTCAGCCCCCTCTAGCACCAGGGTCAGCTGTACCCAGCGTACCCTAGCACCAGGGTCAGCTGTACCCCTCTAGCACCAGGGTCAGCTGTACCCCTCTAGCACCAGGGTCAGCTGTACCCCTCTAGCACCAGGGTCAGCTGTACCCCTCTAGCACCAGGGTCAGCTGTACCCCTCTAGCACCAGGGTCAGCTGTACCCCCTCTAGCACCAGGGTCAGCGTACCCCCCTAGCACCAGGGTCAGCTGTACCCCTCTAGCACCAGGGTCAGCTGTACCCCTCTAGCACCAGGGTCAGCGTACCCCCTCTAGCACCAGGGTCAGCGTACCCCCTCTAGCACCAGGGTCAGCGTACCCCCTCTAGCACCAGGGTCAGCGTACCCCCTCTAGCACCAGGGTCAGCGTACCCCCTCTAGCACCAGGGTCAGCGTACCCCTCTAGCACCAGGGTCAGCGTGCACCAGGGTCAGCTGTACCCCTCTAGCACCAGGGTCAGCGGTACCCCCTCTAGCACCAGGGTCAGCGTACCCCCTCTAGCACCAGGGTCAGCGCACTCTCAAATGTTATTTTTTGCCATCATTGTAAGCCTGCCACACACACACAATACGATACATTTATTAAACAGAAGAATGAGTGTGAGTTTTGTCACAACCCGGCTCGTGGGAAGTGACAGAGCTCTTATAGGACCACAAATAATAATATAATAATAATCAATAATTTTGTTCTTTATTTAACCATCTTACATATAAAACCTTATTTGTTCATCAACAATTGTGAATAAGTGAATTAACACAGGTTAAGGGATTGCTTGAAAAGTCTGCAATGTTGGGTTGTATTGGAGAGACTCAGTTTTAAATCATTTTCCACACACCGTCTGTGCCTGTATTTAGTTTTCATGCTTGCGAGGGCCGAGAATCCATTCTCACATAGGTATGTGGTTGCAAAGGGCATCAGTGTCTTAACAGCGCGATTTTCCAAGGCAGGACACTGAGCGCTGCCCTATCTAGAAATCTGGCAGCGGCTTCTGATTCAATTACATTTTCACAGAACTGCTTGTTGCAATTTCAATGAGGCTCTCTGGTTCAGATATCGGTAAGTGGACTGGAGGTAGGGCATGAAAGGGATAACGAATCCAGTTGTTTGTGTCGTCTGTTTCGAGAAAGTACCTGCGTAATTGCGCACTCAGCTCACTCAGGTGCTTCGGTATATCACATTTGTGACTCAATTCAGGAAACGACATGTCACGACTTCACAGCCTTTAGAACATATTGATTTTTATTTTCAAAATGCATTTTTTGGCAGAAATGCCTTCACGAACATGTCAACTTTCATGCGCCTTAATATCAAACTTGTATGTCATCTGTAAATACAAATAAAATAGCCTAGTTGGTTTAGCCACAGAAAAAGTGAGCAACCTTCCCACTAACCATGATTGGCTGAGATAAAGAGTGCAGTCCACAATTATCTCCTTTGTCTTGATTACTTTGAGGGACAGGATGTTATTATGGCACCTTCTGGCCAGGTCTCTGATCTCCTCCCTATAGGCTGTCTCGTCATTCTCACATAGGTGTTGATTTTGTCCAGGTGGGAAAGGGCAGTGTGGAGTAAAGATTGAATCATCTGTGGATCTGTTTGGACGGTATGCAAATTAGGGTGGGTCTAGGGTTTCTGGGATAATTGTGTTGATGTG
This sequence comes from Oncorhynchus gorbuscha, assembly GCF_021184085.1. Taxonomy (NCBI): domain Eukaryota; kingdom Metazoa; phylum Chordata; class Actinopteri; order Salmoniformes; family Salmonidae; genus Oncorhynchus; species Oncorhynchus gorbuscha. The sequence goes on from NC_060188.1 coordinate 98,354,661, forward strand.
AGACGTGTCCAGCCTTTCAAAGCACTTCGTGGCTACGGACGTGAAGGCAGGTTACCTTAGTGTTCTAGGGCACAGGGACTATGGTGGTCTGCTTGAAACATGTTGGTATTACAGACTCAATCAGGGACATATTAAACATGTCAGTGAAGACACCATCCAGTTGGTCAGCACATGCCCCGAGCAACCGTCCTGGTAATCCGTCTGGCCCAGCGGCCTTGTGAATGCTGACCTGTTTAAAGGTCTTGTTCACATCGGCTACAGAGAGCGTGATCACACAGTCATCCAAGAACAACTGATAGTCTCATGCATGCATCAGTGTTGCTTGCCTTGAAGCGAGCAGAGAAGTGATTTAGCTCGTCTGGTAGGCTCACATCATTGGGCAGCTAGCGGCTGGGCTTCCCATTGTAGTCTGTAATAGTTTGCAGGCCCTGCCACATCCAAAGAGTGTCAGAGCCGTTGTAGTACGATTCAATCTTCGTCCTGTATTGGTGCTTTGCCTGTTTTATGATTCGTCTGAAGACGTAGCAGGATTTCTTATAAGTCCCCTTCCTTGAAGGCGCCAGCTCTACCTTTAGCTCAGTATGGATGTTGCCTATTATCCATGGTTTCTGGTTGGGGTATGTATGTACAGTTACTGTGGGTACGACGTCAACAATGCTTTTAATGATGAAGCCAGTGACTGATGTCAGTAACTCTTGTCAGTAGCTCTTGTCAGTAAATGTCAGAACCCTTTCCGTGAAGTCTCAGCTAACCCTGAGTATACACTGGCCTGACAAGCTGCTACATACATACAGGTTTACGAGGGAATAGAAAGACAGAGTCTAATCACTGGACGTCCTGAAGATAAATGAACAAATATCAGCTGCAGAGAAATCACTGGACTGTGAAGATAAATGAACAAATATTCAATGCAAAGAAATGGTGGACTGTAAACAACTGACTAATATTCAATGCAATGCTATCAATCCCTGCACCTACAGTATAAAGGTTTGTCCATTTTTACAGCCACAGAACTAACAAAACACAATGTACCACAGCGTTTTGGAATAACAATTGACTTGGTGTTTACTGAATAACAACAGACACTAATGGACTTGGTGTTTACTGAATAACAACAGACACTAATGGACTCGGAGGTTCTAAAGTGAAAGTTACTGATAAAACAGATACTATTACCATCAAGGACAAAGCAGCACAAATCAATGCAATCAATTCCATCTAAAAAAGTCAAATCAACTCCAGCTTTAGTTTGTTATTATATAACATTTTTGGACTTGGGACGTTCAAGACAAAGAAAGTGGCAGATTTCATCGCCTTGCAATCACTCGCCTGCACCTGCAGTTAAAAACTCCCAATCTGGTGTTTACAGCCCCAGAGCACACAGAACACATGAAGGTCATATGATGTGTTAAACCAACACTGAGGGGAACTAAGATGGCTGCCGGCCATGTAACTGGGAACAAAGAGCTTATTCACCCAGGCAGCATGTCTCCTCTAGAGCAGGAACACTAGGTCACCGCTGACCTTTACTGCAGATAACAATATATTGCACGAGACACAAATTGCACTCTATTCCCTATATAGTGCACTACTTTAGACCAGAGCCCTATAGAACCCTATTCCCTATATAGTGCACTACTTTCGACCAGAGAAGTAGTGACCTGGGCCCATTGGTTGATGGTATTCACATAGAACTGCAGTAGCCTCCCTCCCATTGGCCACAAACTGGTTGAATCAACATTGTTTCTGCAGTAGCCTCCCTCCCATTGGCCACACACTGGTTGAATCAGTGTTGGTTCATTGTAATTTGTCAATGTATTGTCACATGGAATCTATGTGGAAAATACATTGGATTTGAAAAAGTTATCACATTTAATTTTTTAGCAAATCTGTGAAGGGTTGTGGCCGCGTACTCACTCTACAGCCTAAAATACCTGTCTGCCCTGCCCTGCCTCAGACCTGGCTAGCTTAACACACCTGTCTGCCCAGCCCTGCCTCAGACCAGACCTGGCTAGCTTAACACACCTGTCTGCCCAGCCCTGCCTCAGACCAGACCTGGCTAGCTTCACACACCTGTCTGCCCTGCCTCAGACCAGACCTGACTAGCTTCACACACCTGTCTGCCCTGCCCTGCCTCAGACCAGACCTGGCTAGCTTAACACACCTGTCTGCCCTTCCCTGCCTCAGACCAGACCTGGCTAGCTTAACACACCTGTCTGCCCAGCCCTGCCTCAGACCAGACCTGGCTAGCTTAACACACCTGTCTGCCCTGCCCTGCCTCAGACTAGACCTGGCTAGCTTAACACACCTGTCTGCCCAGCCCTGCCTCAGACCAGACCTGGCTAGCTTAACACACCTGTCTGCCCTGCCTCAGACCAGACCTGACTAGCTTCACACACCTGTCTGCCCTGCCTCAGACCAGACCTGGCTAGCCTAACACACCTGGTCCAAAACCCTAGCTGTCTCAGTCAGAAGGACACAAGCTGTTCACAGACAGGAGTGAAGCAGTCTCACCAGAAAAAAAAACTGAGAAAGTGGTTCAGAATTCACACCTGTATGAGCAAGGTTAGGAGGTTCCATAAATGGTGTGGCGTTAAGGACAGACTAGACCAGTCTGCCAATAAAATAAATAGTAGCGGCCGTTGTGGTGTTTTAGAGGGACAGTGATATAAGGAGTTGTACCACTCTGTCAGCACACATTAAGTTGCCTGCCTGCCTGCCTGCCTGCCTGCCTGCCTGCCTCCCTCCCTCCCTCCCTCCCTCCCTCCCCCTCTCCCTCTCTATCTCCGGCCCTGAAAGAACTTCGTTGGACTCTATGTAAACTGGAAACCACATATCCTGAGGCTGCATTCATTGTAGCTGGAGATTTTAACAAGGCTAATCTGAAAACAAGACTCCCTAAATTGTATCAGCATATCGATTGCGCAACCAGAGCTAATAAAACCCTAGATCATTGTTATTCAAACTTCCGCGATGCATATTAGAGCCTCCCCCACCCTCCTTTCGGAAAAGCTGACCACGACTCCATTTTGTTGATCCCAGCCTACAGACAGAAACTAAAACAAGAAGCTCCCACGCTGAGGTCTGTTCAACGCTGGTCCGACCAATCTGATTCCACGCTTCAAGACTGCATTGATCGCGTGGATTGGGATATGTTCCGCATTGCATGAGACAACAACATTGACGAAAACGCTGATTTGGTGAGGGAGTTAATTAGAAAGTGCATTGACGATGTCGTACCCATAGCAACAATTAAAACATTCCCAAACCAGAAACCGTGGATTGATAGCAGCATTCGCGTGAAACTGAAAGCGCGAACCACTGCTTTTAATCAGGGCAAGGTGACCGGAAACATGACCGAATACAAACAGTTTAGCTATTCCCTCCGCAAGGCAATCAAACAAGCTAAGCGTCAGTACAGAGACAAAGTAGAATCTCAATTCAACGGCTCAGACACAAGAGGTATGTGGCAGGGTCTACAGTCAATCACGGATTACAAAAAGAAAACCAGCCCCGTCACGGACCAGGATGTCTTGCACCCAGACAGACTAAGTAACTTTTCCGCCCGCTTTGAGGACAATACAGTGCCACTGACACAGCCCGCTACAAAAACCTGCAGACTTTCCTTCACTGCAGCCGACGCGAGTAAAACATTTAAACGTGTTAACCCTCGCAAGGCTGCAGGTCCAGACGGCAACCCCAGCCGCGTCCTCAGAGCATGCGCAGACCAGCTGGCTGGTGTGTTTACAGACATATTCAATCAATCCCTATACCAGTCTGCTGTTCCCACATGCTTCAAGAGGGCCACCATTGTTCCTGTTCCCAAAAAGCTAAGGTAACTGAGCTAAAGGACTACCACCCAGTAGCACTCACTTCCGTCATCATGAAGTGCTTTGAGAGACTAGTCAAGGACCATATCACCTCCACCCTACCTGACACCCAAGAGCCACTCCAATTTGCTTACCGCCCAAATAGGTCCACAGACGACGCAATCGCAACCACACTGCACACTGCCCTAACCCATCTGGACAAGAGGAATACCTATGTGAGAATGCTATTCATCGACAATAGCTCAGCATTTAACACTATAGTACCCTCCAAAATTGTCACCAAGCTCGATACCCTGGGTCTCGACCCCGCCCTGTGCAACTGGGTACTGGACTTCCCGACGGGCCGCCCCCAGGTGGTGAGAGTAGGTTACAACATTTCCACCCCGCTGATCCTCAACACTGGGGCCCCACAAGGTTGCGTTCTGAGCCCTCTCCTGTACTCCCTGTTCACCCACGACTGCGTGGCCACGCACGCCTCCAACTCAATCATCAAGTTTGCGGACGACACTACAGTTGTAGGCTTGATTACCAACAACGACGAGACGGCCTACAGGGAGGAAGTGAGGGCCCTCGGAGTGTGGTGTCAGGAAAATAACCTCACACTCAACGGCAACAAAACAAAGGAGATGATTGTGGACTTCAGAAAACAGCAGAGGGAACACCCCCCTATCCACATCGATGGAACAGTAGAGGAGAGGGTAGTAAGTTAAGTTCCTCGGCGTATACATCACGGACAAACTGAATTGGTCCACCCACACAGACAGCGTGGTGAAGAAGGTGCATCAGCGCCTCTTCAACCTCAGGAGGCTGAAGAAATTCGGCTTGTCACCAAAAGCACTCACAAACTTCTACAGATGCACAATAGAGAGCATCCTGTCCGGCTGTATCACGGCCTGGTACGGCAACTGCTCCGCCCACAACCGTAAGGCTCTCCAGAGGGTAGTGAGGTCTGCACAACGCATCACCGGGGGCAAACTACCTGCCCTCCAGGACACCTACACCACCACAGTGGTCCTTCTGTAGCTCAGTTGGTAGAACATGGCGCTTGTAACGCCAGGGTAGTGGGTTCGATTCCCGGGACCACCCATACGTAGAATGTATGCACACATGACTGTAAGTCGCTTTGGATAAAAGCGTCTGCTAAATGGCATGTTATTTTTTATTATTACCTACACCACCCGATGTTACAGGAAGGCCAAAAAGATCATCAAGGACAACAACCACCCGAGCCACTGCCTGTTCACCCCGCTATCATCCAGAAGGCGAGGTCAGTACAGGTGCATCAAAGCTGGCACCGAGAGACTGAAAAACAGCTTCTATCTCAAGGCCATCAGACTGTTAAACAGCCACCACTAACATTGAGTGGCTGCTGCCAACACACTGACTCAACTCCAGCTACTTTAATAATGGAAATTGATGTAAAAATATATCACTAGCTACTTTAAACAATGCTACCTAATATAATGTTTACATACCCTACATTACTCATCTCATATGTATATACTGTACTCTACACCATCTACTGCATCTTTATGTAATACATGTATCACTAGCTATTTAAACAATGCCACTTTTATATGCATCTTGCCTATGCCGTTCTGCACTCATCTTCATCCCTTTACACTTGTGTGTATAAGGTAGTAGTTTTTGGAATAGTTAGGTTAGATTACTCGTTGGTTATTACTGCATTGTCGGAACTAGAAGCACAAGCATTTCGCTACACTCGCATTAACATCTGCTAACCATGTGTATGTGACAAATAAAAATTGATTTGATTATAGAGAGACTATGACTATTAAACTAAACAGAGGCAAAGCCAGGACGGGGAGGAGGAGGGAGGAGGAGGAGGGAGGAGGAGGGAGGAGAGGGGGAGGAGGGAGGGAGGAGGAGGGGAGGAGGAGGAGGGAGGAGGAGGAGGGAGGAGGAGGGGGGAGGAGGGAGGAGGAGAGGGGAGGAGGGAGGGAGGAGGAGAGGGGAGGAGGAGGAGGGAGGAGGAGGGGGAGGAGGAGGAGAGGGGAGGAGGGAGGGAGGAGGGAGAAGGAGAGGGGAGGGGGAGATGGGAGGAGGAGGGAGGAGAGGGAGGGGAGGGGAGGAGGAGGAGGAGGAGGAGGGAGGAGGGGAGGGGAGGAGGGGGAGGAGAGAGAGGAGGAGGAGAGAGAAGGGGAGGAGGAGAGGGGAGGAGGAGGGAGGGAGGAGGGAGGGAGAAGGGAGGAGGGGAGGAGGAGGGAGGAGGAGAGAGAAGGAGATGGGGAGGAGGAGGGAGGAGGAGGGAGGGAAGGGAGGAGGGAGGAGGGAGGAGGGAGGAGGGGGAGGGAGGAGGGAGGGGAGGAGGGAGGAGGAGGAGGAGAGGAGAGGGAGGAGGAGAGGGGAGGAGGGGAGGAGGAGGGAGGAGGAGGGAGGAGGGAGGGGAGAGGGGAGGAGGAGAGGGGGGAGGAGGAGGGAGAGGAGAGAGGAGAGAAGGAGGAGGGAGGAGGAGAGAGGGAGGGGGAGGAGAGGGAGGAGGGGGAGGAGGAGGAGGGAGGAGGAGGAGGAGGGGAGGGGGAGGGAGGAGGAGGAGGAGGGGAGGGAGGAGGAGGAGAGGGGAGGAGGGGGAGGAGGGAGGAGGGGAGGAGGGAGAGGGAGGAGGAGGAGGGAGGAGGAGGAGGGGAGGAGAGGGGAGGAGGGAGAGGAGGGGAGGAGGGAGGGAGGGAGGAGGAGGATAGGGGAGGGGAAGTTCTGGGAGGCGGGAGAGAGGGAGGGGAGGAGGAGGAGAGGGGAAGTTCTGGGAGGCGGGAGAAGGAGAGGGGAGGAGGAGGGAGGGGGAGAAGGGAGGGGAGGAGGAGGGAAGTTCTGGGAGGGAGAAGGAGATGGGTCTCATAGGCTAGGGCAGGGATCCAAGCAAACACAGGAATGTCGTTGCCACGGGAACAAGGTCTACTCTGAAATTATCCAGTGCTCTTTACAACCATCCCCTGGAGCGAAGAGTTTCTCTCGCTCTCTCTCTCTCTCTCTCTCTCTCTCTCTCTCTCTCTCTCTCTCTCTCGCTCTCTCTCGCTCTCTCTCTCTCTCTCTCTCTCGCTCTCTCTCTCTCTCGCTCTCTCTCGCTCTCTCTCTGACACGTTCTCTCTATTTCTCTTTCTCTCGCTCTCTCTCTCTCTCTCTCTCGCTCTCTCTCTCTCTCTCGTTCTCTCTCTCTCTCGTTCTCTCTCTCTTGTTCTCTCTCTCTCTCTCTCTCTCTCTCTCTCTCTCTCGTTCTCTCTCTCTCTCGTTCTCTCTCTCTCTCTCTCTCGTTCTCTCTATTTCTCTCTCTATCACTATCTCACGAAATTCAATTCAGTTGGCTTTATTGCCAAAGTAAACAAAAAAATAATAATTATTGAACTTATTAAGGCTTTAAAACGATAAAGACTTTTCAAATGCTCAGTTATTATCAGTTATGCAGAGTTTTCACTATTTGAATATAGTTGTAATAGAAATAGTAGCAGAATATAGGTAAACAGATGAGGGTTGAGAGTTTCAAGTTCCTTGGTGTCACCAACAAACTAACATGGTCCAAGCACACCAAGACAGTTGTGAAGAGGGCACGACAAAACCTATTCCCCCTCAGGAGACTAGATTTGGCATGGGTCCTCAGATCCTCAAAAGGTTCTACAGCAGCACCATCGAGAGAATCCTGACTGGTTGCATCACTGCCTAGTATGGCAACTGCTCGGCCTCTGACCGCAAGGCACTTCAGAGGGTAGTGCGTATGGCTCAGTACATCACTGGGGCCAAGCTGCCTGCCATCCAGGACCTCTATACCAGGTGGTGTCAGAGGAAGGCACAAAAAATTGTCAAAGACTCCAGCCACCCAAGTCATAGACTGTTCTCTCTGCTACCGCACGGCAAGCGGTACCGGAGCGCCAAGTCTAGGACAAAAATGATTGTCAACGGTATCTACCCCCAAGGCATAAGACTCCTGAACATCTAATCATATGGCTGCCCCCCCCCTTCTACACTGCTGCTACTCTCTGTTATTATCTATGCACAGTTACTTTAAGAACTCTACCTACATGTACATATTACCTCAATACCGGTGCCCCCGCACATTGACTCTGTACCGGTACCCCATGTTTATAGCCTCCAAAATGACTTGGTACCGGTACCCCCTGTATATAGCCTCCACATTGACTCTGTACCGTAATACCCTGTATATAGCATGTGACAAATATCATTATTTGATTGGTTGTTTTTACAATGCTCTCTCTCTCTCTCTCTCTCTCTCTCTCTCTCTCTCTCTCTCTCTCTCTCTCTCTCTCTCTCTCTCTCTCTCTCTCTCTCTCTCTCTCTCTCTCTCTCTCTCTCTCTCTCTCTCTCTCTCTCTCTCTCTCTCTCTCTCTCTCTCTCTCTCTCTCTCTCTCTCTCTCTCTCTCTCTCTCTCTCTCTCTCTCTCTCTCTCTCTCTCTCTCCCGCTCTCTCTCTCTCTCCGCCCTCTCTCTCTCTCCTCGCCCTCTCTCTCTCTCTCTCGCCCTCTCTCTCTCCTCTCTCTCTCTCGCCCTCTCTCTCTCTCTCTCGCCCTCTCTCTCTCTCTCGCCCTCTCTCTCTCTCGCCCTCTCTCTCTCTCGCCCTCTCTCTCTCTCCCGCCCTCTCTCTCTCTCGCCCTCTCTCTCTCTCGCCCTCCCTCTCCCGCCCTCCCTCCTCACTACCTCTCTCTCACTACCTCTCTCTCACTACCACTCACTCACTCACTCCCTCCTCTCTCCCCCCTCTCTCTCTCCCCCCTCTCTCACCTCCCTCTCTCACACACTCCCTCTCTCACACCTCTCTCTCACACACTCCCTCTCTCCCACACCTCCTCTCTCCCCACTCCCTCTCTCACACACTCCCTCTCTCTCTCTCTCCCTCCCTCTTATGAACAGTCCTCCCTTCAGCAGCCTCCTGTGCTCAGTCCCTCATCCACAGAGCTCTCTCTCTCTCTCTCTCTCTCTCTCTCTCTCTCTCTCTCTCTCTCTCTCGGAGAGGGGTAGAGGAGGGAAAGGAGGAGGGAGGGAGGAGGAGGGGAGGAGGGATCTCTCTCTCTCTCTCTCTCTCTCTCTCTCTCTCTCTCTCTCTCTCTCTCTCTCTCTCTCTCTCTCTCCCGGAGGGAGAAAGCCCTCTCTCTCTCTCTCTCGCCCAAGGAGAGGGCCCACTCTCTCTCGCCCAGAAGGAGAGGGGGTCTCGGGAGAAGAGGGGAGGAGGGAGAAGGAGAGGGGGAGGGAGAAGGAGAGGGGGTAGGGAGAAGGAGAGGGGCCCACTCTCTCTCTCGCCCAGGGAAAAGGAGCCCACTCTCTCTCTCGCCCACTCTCTCTCTCGCCCTCTCTCCCGCCCTCCCTCTCTCCCGCCCTCCCCTCTCTCCCGCCCTCCCTCTCTCCGCCCCCTCCCTCTCTCAGAAGCCCTCCCTCTCTCAGAAGCCCTCCCTCTCTCACTAGGGAGAAGGAGAGGGGGGAGGGGAACACTCCCTCTCTCAGAACTCCCTCTCTCACACAGAGAGGGGGAGGGAGGAGAGGGGAGGGAAAAGGAGAGGGGAGGGAGGAGAGGAGAGGAGGGAGAAAGGAGAGGAGGAGGAACAGGGAACAGTCCTCCCTTCAGCAGCCTCCTGTGCTCAGTCCTCATCCACAGAGCTCTCTCATAGGCTAGGGCAGGGATCCAAGCAAACACAGGAATGTCGTTGCCACGGGAACAAGGTCTACTCTGAAATTATCCAGTGCTCTTTACTACCATCCCCAGGAGCTAAGAGTTTCTCTCTCTCTCTCTCTCTCTCTCTGACACGCTCTCCATTTCTCTCTCATTACATTTCTCTCTATTGCTCTCTCTCTCAATTCAATTCAAAGGGGCTTTATTGGCATGGGAAACGTTTACATTGCCAAAGAAAATGGACAAAAAAATAAATAAAATGGGATTATTCAAGTTGTAGTACGAATGGGAAGATATGCTAACAGAAAAATATTGATTATTTTTACCCTGTCTTTTTCCCTCTCTCCCGGTCCCTCTATCCCGCCCTCCCTCTTTGACGCCCTCCCTCTCTCACGCCCTCCCTCTCTCACTACCTCTCTCTCACTACCACTCACTCACTACCACTCATGGACTACCACTTTCACTCCCTCTCTTCCCCTTCTCACAACTCCCTCTATTTTATCACACACTCCCTCTCTTCACACACTCCCTCTCTCACACAACTCCCTCTAAACAGACTCCCTCTCTCACAGAACTCCCTCTCTCTCTCTATCCCTCCCTCTTATGAACAGTCCTCCCTTCAGCAGCCTCCTGTGCTCAGTCCCTCATCCACAGAGCTGGATTTTCCTCCAGGCTTCAGGGAGAAGGAGAAGAAAGGGGGAGGAGGGAAATAGGAGAGAGAACTACAGGAGGAGCAGACTGTATCATAGGATAAGAAAAGGGGAGAAGGAGACTGGGTATCATAGGAGAGGGGGAACTAGGAGTAAGGAGAAGAATCATGGGATAGGGAGAAGGGGACGGGAGGAGGGAGGTATCATAGGGAAGGAGAAAAGAGAGCAGACTGTATCATAGGGGAGGAGGGAGAACTACAGGGGTAGGGAGAAGGTAGAGGGGGTAGGGAGGAGAGGGGAGGATAGCAGACTGTATCATAGGAGAACTGAGAGGGGGAGGGAGACTGTATCATAGGGAGAACTAGAAGCAAACTGGGAGGAGGGAGAAGGAGAGAACTACAGGAGGGAGAGGAAAGGGGAGGAGGGAGAAAGAGAGGAGTAAGAAGCAGAAGAAAATGGGCGGAGGGAGAATGAGAGGGGAGGAGGAAAATGGGCGGAGGGAGAATGAGAGGGGAGAAGGAAAATGGGCAGAGGGAGAATGAGAGGGGAGGAGGAAAATGGGCGGAGGGAGAAGTTCTGGGAGGGAGAAGGAGATGGGTCTCATAGGCTAGGGCAGGGATCCAAGCAAACACAGGAATGTCGTTGCCACGGGAACAAGGTCTACTCTGAAATTATCCAGTGCTCTTTACTAGCATCCCCAGGAGCTAAGAGTTTCTCTCTCTCTCTCTCTCTCTCTCTGACACGCTCTCCATTTCTCTCTCATTACATTTCTCTCTATTGCTCTCTCTCTCAATTCAATTCAAAGGGGCTTTATTGGCATGGGAAACGTTTCATCTAATATAGAACTACAGTACAGCAGACTGTATCACATTGCCAAAGAAAATGGACAAAAAAATAAATAAAATGGGATTATTCAAGTTGTAGTACGAATGGGAAGATATGCTAACAGAAAAATATTGATTATTTTTACAATGTTTTTTTCTTCTAGGGGGTAAATATATATTTTATTATATACTTTCCTTAATTAGGTTCCCCTAACCCTAATTTGAGGTAGCTAATGGACAACAACACTTCTAAAACAGGCTTATCTCTCTCTCTCTCTCTCTCTCTCTCTCTCTAGCAGACTGTAGCATAGTATAGAGAACTACAGTATAGCAGACTGTATCATAGTATATAGAACTACAGTATAGCAGATGGAACTATTAGTATAGAACAGCCCCAATATGCAGACTGTATCATTTTATAGAACTTTACAGTAAACAATGTATAATATATTATAGAACTACAGTACAGCAGACTGTATCATAGTATATAGAACTACAGTACAGCAGACTGTATCATCTATTATAGAACTACAGTATAGCAGACTCTATCATAGTATAGAGAACTACAGTATAGCAGACTGTATCATCTATTATAGAACTACAGTATAGCAGACTGTATCATCTATTATAGAACTACAGTATAGCAGACTGTATCATCTATTATAGAACTACAGTATAGCAGACTGTATCATCTAGTATAGAAACTACAGTATAGCAGACTGTATCATAGTATATAGAACTACAGTATAGCAGACTGTATCATCTATTATAGAACTACAGTATAGCAGACTGTATCATCTATTATAGAACTACAGTATAGCAGACTGTATCATCTATTATAGAACTACAGTATAGCAGACTGTATCATCTAATATAGAACTACAGTATAGCAGACTGTATCATCTAATATAGAACTACAGTATAGCAGACTGTATCATCTAATATAGAACTTTATAGTATAGCTTTTTAGATACTGATCATCTATTATAGAACTACAGATAGCAGACTGGTCAGTGGTATTATAGAACTACAGGCCAGGTCAGACTGGTATCATTATTATAGAACTACAGGCCAGGTCAGTGGTAGTTCTGTAGACTGTATCAGGTCTGGTAGTTCTGTAGAACTACAGGCCAGGTCAGACTGTATCAGTTCTGTAGACTACAGGCCAGGTCAGACTGGTAGTTCTAATATAGAACTACAGGACTGTATCATCTAATATGGTTTATATTCTTTTTTAGACTACAGATCAGGTCAGTGGTAGTTCTGTAGACTACAGGCCAGGTCAGTGGTAGTTCTGTAGGATACAGGCCAGGTCAGTGGTAGTTCTGTAGACTACAGGCCAGGTCAGTGGTAGTTCTGTAGACTACAGGCCAGGTCAGTGGTAGTTCTGTAGACTACAGGCCAGGTCAGTGGTAGTTCTGTAGACTACAGGCCAGGTCAGTGGTAGTTCTGTAGACTACAGGCCAGGTCAGTGGTAGTTCTGTAGACTACAGGCCAGGCCAGTGGTAGTTCTGTAGACTACAGGCCAGGTCAGTGGTAGTTCTGTAGGATACAGGTCAGTGGTAGTTCTGTAGACTACAGGCCAGGCCAGTGGTAGTTCTGTAGACTACAGGCCAGGTCAGTGGTAGTTCTGTAGACTACAGGCCAGGTCAGTGGTAGTTCTGTAGACTACAGGCCAGGTCAGTGGTAGTTCTGTAGGATACAGGTCAGTGGTAGTTCTGTAGGATACAGGCCAGGTCAGTGGTAGTTCTGTAGGATACAGGCCAGGTCTGGCCAGGTCAGTGGTAGTTCTGTAGTCAGTCGTATTGCAGAGAGCCTCAAACCCTCTGTTGACCGAACACACATCTGTTTCCTGTGATCCAATGCCTCGCCATGCACAGCAACTAATCATGAAACACACAGGGTACTGGCAGTTGAGTTAGGACCATTGGAATCCAGGATGGAGAGAGCAGCTCTAACATCTCTAGTTGTGTCCCAAATGGCTCCCTATTCCCTGTATACAGTAGTGAACTACTTTGGACAAGGCTGGCATCCTATTCCCTGTATACAGTAGTGAACTACTTTGGACAAGGCTGGCACCCTATTCCCTGTATACAGTAGTGAACTACTTTGGACAAGGCTGGCACCCTATTCTCTATGTCTCTGGTATAAAGTTGTAGAATTTTTAGGTAATAGGATACCTTTTGAGACTCAGAACATCTCCTCTCTTCTCAACCCTGGAACAACACTTCTCTCCACTGGGCAGCCTGGAGCAACACATCTCTCCACTGGGAGGCCTGGAGCAACACATCTCTCCACTGGGCAGCCTGGAGGAACACTTCTCTCCACTGGGAGGCCTGGAGCAACACATCTCTCCACTGGGAGGCCTGGAGCAACACATCTCTCCACTGGGAGGCCTGGAACAACACTTCTCTCCACTGGGCAGCCTGGAGCAACACTTCTCTCCACTGGGCAGCCTGGAGCCATGTTACTCTCCACTGGGCAGCCTGGAGCCATGTTACTCTCCACTGGGCAGCCTGGAACCATGTTACTCTCCACTGGGCAGCCTGGAACCATGTCACTCTCCACTGGGCAGCCTGGAACCATGTTACTCTCCACTGGGCAGCCTGGAACCATGTTACTCTCCACTGGGCAGCCTGGAACCATGTTACTCTCCACTGGGCAGCCTGGAACCATGTTACTCTCCACTGGGCAGCCTGGAACCATGTTACTCTCCACTGGGCAGCCTGGAACCATGTTACTCTCCACTGGGCAGCCTGGAACCATGTTACTCTCCACTGGGCAGCCTGGAACCATGTCACTCTCCACTGGGCAGCCTGGAACCATGTTACTCTCCACTGGGCAGCCTGGAACCATGTTACTCTCCACTGGGCAGCCTGGAACCATGTTACTCTCCACTGGGCAGCCTGGAACCATGTTAGTGTAGGAGGTCATTACAATGCAAGACGCTCTCTAACTAGACTAGAACACAGTACCACCGTGGCATCATGTCATTTACATGCATGAGAAATTTACACGCATACCAGCAGACTGTCTAGACTACATTACTGCTGTCCTAACATGTAGCAGTCATAGACCTACCAGAGGACTGTCTAGACTCCGTTACTGCTGTCCTAGCATGTAGCAGTCATAGACCTACCAGAGGACTGTCTAGACCACATTACTGCTGTCCTAACATGTAGCAGTCATAGACCTACCAGAGGACTGTCTAGACCACATTACTGCTGTCCTAACATGTAGCAGTCATAGACCTACCAGAGGACTGTCTAGACCACATTACTGCTGTCCTAACATGTAGCAGTCATAGACCTACCAGAGGACTGTCTACACTATATTACTGCTGTCCTAACATGTAGCAGTCATAGACCTACCAGAGGACTGTCTACACTATATTACTGCTGTCCTAACATGTAGCAGTCATAGACCTACCAGAGGACTGTCTAGACTATATTACTGCTGTCCTAACATGTAGCAGTCATAGACCTACCAGAGGACTGTCTAGACCACATTACTGCTGTCCTAACATGTAGCAGTCATAGACCTACCAGAGGACTGTCTACACTATATTACTGCTGTCCTAACATGTAGCAGTCATAGACCTACCAGAGGACTGTCTAGACCACATTACTGCTGTCCTAACATGTAGCAGTCATAGACCTACCAGAGGACTGTCTAGACCACATTACTGCTGTCCTAACATGTAGCAGTCATAGACCTACCAGAGGACTGTCTACACTATATTACTGCTGTCCTAACATGTAGCAGTCATAGACCTACCAGAGGACTGTCTAGACCACATTACTGCTGTCCTAACATGTAGCAGTCATAGACCTACCAGAGGACTGTCTAGACCACATTACTGCTGTCCTAACATGTAGCAGTCATAGACCTACCAGAGGACTGTCTAGACCACATTACTGCTGTCCTAACATGTAGCAGTCATAGACCTACCAGAGGACTGTCTACACTATATTACTGCTGTCCTAACATGTAGCAGTCATAGACCTACCAGAGGACTGTCTACACTATATTACTGCTGTCCTAACATGTAGCAGTCATAGACCTACCAGAGGACTGTCTAGACCACATTACTGCTGTCCTA